>NC_057401.1:13686004-13870376 GCF_019320065.1 Cervus canadensis
TTTCTTGTATACTCTGAGGCCATTGCTTTTCAGCTTTGTCTATTGTCTTTTTCTTTCTTTTATTTTCCTGGAATGGCAAAGTATTGCCTCTCACTGTCCTGTCTTTCTTTCACTATTATTTAAAATGACCTAAAAGGTGAAGTCCAGTATCCACCCCATGGCTCCTATTTTTTGCTTCTAAATGCACCATCAATCAGAACTTACACCCATACAGAATAGCTGTTCTCAATTTAGAATCACCTATTGTCATTCACCTAAGTGTCATTTGTCCTTGGGGTGTAAGTTTAGCTCTACACAGGTGAAATGGAATATACACCAGAGGGAACAAAAGAACAAAGACCATCATTCTCTGAGCTCCCACCTACCTAATCACTAGCAGACAAGGACTTAGAGCAAATAGTTTGGGCCTAGGACTTAGAGTGTTTCACACCAGGGTGTGCGTGTGTGTGAGAGAGAGAAACATATTAATTTCTGTAAGAATAAAAAAATTAATCTCATAAAGACAAAAGAAATAACATTGCAAGTTAAATTCAATTTGTATAAAATAATTACAACAGAAGGTATATTTATAAGATATTTTCCAAGCTGCAATTGATGGCTTACTTTTTTTTTTTTTTTGCTCACATATTTTTTTTTGATTGCTTACATTTTGAAGATAATATTCTGTATGATAAAATTCCAAGTCAGTGAAATTGGAATGTGCCTTAAAATTTGCTGTAGGGAAATCTGGCTTGTATTTAGTTAGTTCAATTGTTTTGAAGTTTTCCTCTTAATACTTTAAAAATATTTAACTGATAAGTAGTAGCATTAGTTTGATTCAGGTTTATAAGGTATAAAGTAAAAGACCTAGTAAGTTACGTGGTTTAAGGCAGCAATGAAAAAATCTGGCTCTAAAAATTTCACGTATTAGCAAAAGCGGCAAAAAGGAATCAAATTATCAGCCTTTTCAAACATTAACTCTACTGTCTTAGAGGATCAGCAGCAGCAGGAGAAAAATCACAGCCCTAAGATGTGTAGGATTTCATCTTATGAGATGACTCCTGGTGTGCAGTTAGGAGAAAAGATCAGAAAGAGCTAACTAAAAAGCAAGAGTTTTAAAAAGCACAGTGAACATTTATCTGACTTCGTCTCTCCCCTGTTTCAAAATTGCTAGCTTTCATGGTTGTGTCAGACGTTTTTTTAATGCATATACTATTGACGTCTTATATCACAGCCTAAATACACCTATAACAAATGTGCAAGAGGATTTTTAGGAGAGTGAAATTAAACAATTGTGTATGAACTGTAATGGTGGACACATGTCATTCATTATACTTTTGTCCAAACCCATAGGATGTACAACACCAAGAGTGAACCCTAACGTAAACTGTGGTCTTTCAGTGACTATGCTGTGTCATTGTAGGTTCAGTTGTAGCGGTGGAGCATGTTGACAATAGGTGAGGCTGTGCGTGTGTGGGGACAGGGAGTATAAGGGAAATCTCTGTATCTTCCTTTTAGTTTTGCTGTGAACCTAAACTGCTCTAAAAAAATCAATTAAAACAATGTACACATCAGAGACCTCCCCCCATCCCCTGCCTACTCTCTCCAGGCATTTCAGTTCAGCTTTTCACATGCTTTGGAGTAACAGAGAAAGCACGTAACTAGCCTCCAGACATTCCTGTATCTAATATGGCCAAAGAATTTATCAACTACATAAAGCATTTTGGGAGTGAAGGGACCACTATTAATAATTGTGTAGAGACAACAGGCACCTGAGACTATTCTAGCAAAGCAGGATGTATGATTACCTAATATTCCCCGGTTTACCAGCATTTTTAGACTATGAAAGTAATGTAGCAACATGATGGAAAACTTGAAAATGAGGGGGAAAAACATCATCTCAGTATCCTAAAAGAACCATTCAGTTAATAATTTTGGATTTGCTTCCAGTGTTTTCCCTATTTCTTTTTTTACAATTGCAATCTTAATATGTATACAATTTTGTATCCTGTGTTTTTCTCTTAGTTTATGTCATAAACACTTTTTCACATTGCTTGTTTTTAAAATCATTTTCACATCCATTTCAGTATTTCATGGAGGAGGTGTACCTATCATTTATTTAGTAATGTACATGTTTGATTTTTTTTTTTAAGTTACATATAAAATAAGCCCCTTGCTGCTCAAAGTGTGGCCCGAGTAGGATGGATATCACCTGAGAGCTTGTTAGAAATGCAGAGTTGAGAGCCATACTCAGACCTACCAGATCTACTACGTCTGCCCTTTAGGAAAACCTCTAAGAGATGCACATCGAAGTTTGAGAAGCTCTGAGTTTGTCTACTTATAAATAATGCTGCTGTGAACATCTTCATGCACATGCATTTCCCCTGCTCATGGATAGTTTAGTTGCATCCAATTCCCAGAAATGAGATTATAAATTAAAAAGACTTAGAGATTTTTATGATTGCCAGAATTATGGGAGAGTGCTTTAAGAGCCAGAGGGGCAGGTTTAACTGAGCACTATAACCTGAAGATTGGTCCAGTTAGTGCCCTCTGTTGGGTGGTGGACTATGATGGACCCGTTGGCCCCTCTGGTGTTAAAAGTTATACAGCTTAAAGAACAAGCCTCATATTCCCATCTGAAGGCAGAACCAGAGAGGAAAATAACTTTCTATTCCATCTTCCTGCCCCATTGATCCACAGAGCTCCTTGCAATGCCCATCAGATTTCAAGACTGACAAATCCTAAATATTCCAATTAGAGGCCAGAAACCTCCTTAAGTTTCGTGTCTAGGGAATTCATTCCTGACTTTCTCTGAGTCATGAAGAGAAAGAAATGCTTCTTTTGGGGGCCTTTAGAGTCACCTCCAAGCCACAGTAATTCTAGCTCTGCTCTGGCATCCATACCCAAAGGATCACTGTGCTGCTTCCTTGATGGCTCCTAAGCCTTTCTTCCTCCCCGGGAGCTGCTGGTATTTTCTTTTACAGATCATCTCAGCCCTTTAGGGGCCTGTAATTCCAGTGTTTATGCCATCCCTCTTGGGTTCCAAAACACCATCCAGACTTTGCTCACTACCACTTTCCTATCTGACCTGCTTTTGTACTCCTGAATCTAGTTTTTCAGTTGGCCTCTGGGTTGCTGTTTTTCTTGGGGCAGTGTCACATGCTGAGGTTTATGATATGCTTTCCTGATAGTGATACTGTCCAGATCCTCATTTTGCTTCTTAGTGTTCTTAAGCCTGCCCATCTCCACTGCCACACGTCAGGCCTGCTTATCGGTGTGGACGTCTGGAATCGAGTCTGGCAACTTCATCCTGCTGGCTCACCTTCTTTTAAGGATGGTTTCAAGAGAACATCTGGATTTCTCTTAAGATAACTGGGATTCAATGTCCATCCTGATGGACTTGACTAGATCACTGATCTGCCATTACTATTTCTTCTGAAGACATTTTCCTCAGTTAAGTTGCTTTCCCTTTCCCATCAGTGACAGAGCTTAATGTTATTTCAGAGAGAAATGGAAGAGTGGTTTCTGTGACCTATTCTTTATGGGATTAAACCTGTAATTCCTACTTCATGTTTATGTAATCATCTTTGGGGTTCAAGCATGGTACTATAATTGGCATCATTTGGAACTGTTTGTGTAAGTGTGCGTGTATGTAAGGAAACATGAGAGAAATGTTGAGAATCTAACTGACTTTTGCTGTAGTTCATTTTGCTCTGAGATAGGCCAAGTAGATTAACTTGTCCCCAAGATGACTACCATCCCTTCATTCCTAGAGGGAAAAAGTGTGCTCACACTGAGCACTAGAATTCATGCCTCCACATATTTGAGTCTGGGCTAATCTGTGAATGCTGTGACCTACAGAATAAGTGAAATTAGTTCACAAGAAGGCTTAAAGCTTTTAACTCGCTCTCTTGCAATGCTCACTTTAGGGGGAAATCAGTTATGAGAAATCTGACTGCCCCAGGGTTACCATGCTGTGAGGAAGCCCAATGTAGTCACGTGGACAGAGATATGACCAAGAAGCCCACAGTTATCTCAGCTCATTTGTCACACATGTGAATGAAAAAACCTTTAACTTAAGACTCCCAGCCTCTGCCTCCAATCTGCTAAAATTATATGAGGGACTCCAGAAGAAAAACACCCAGCTGAGTCTTTAAAGGCTCAGAATCATGAAAGATAATAGTAAATATTTGTTGTCATCTACTAAGTTTTGGGGTTTTTGGGGGGCAAAAATAACTAACTATGATATCAAGTATCTATTTTTGTCAGGACATCTCTCAGATCCAGGGTAGTAAGACAATGGAATCTGTTATTATGCCACAGGGTTTGAAGTTCTGCTTCAACTTGTCTTTAAAAGCTACAGCATGCTGAATTAGCCAGGAAAGGGTAAAGTGTTATGGCTACCTTAATTTGTTGTCCAGATGTGGCTTAGATGTGCTCCAGAGCTGGGTGATGAAGGATGTCAATTCAGTGCTGAAGGACTAGCTGTGTTCGAGGACTTTATTCTTGGAGAGTCTGACATTATGAATACTAACTACAGTATGAAAACAGGCAATAGTCATAGAAATTTAGAGGAAGAAGGAGCCATGTGTATAGAAATTGCTAGTCTATTCATGCATTTTTTAGATTAAGTGAACAGAGGTGCACAAAGGTAAAATGTCTTGCCCAGACCAGAGAGCTGGTTGGTTTTCATGTTCACACAAGAATTCAGGTCTTCTGGTCCAGAATCAGCTCCTTTTACTATATCACTCTGTCTTCTGGTTTATAAAGAAACACTGAGGAAATCAGTATGCTATGTGGCTTTATCTTCCCTTCCATTTATTACGTATGTCCTATGTGCTATTGATCTGTTTTCTTTCTTTCTTTTTTTTTTTTTGATCTGTTTTCAATTAGCAACAATTGCACCTTGGATAAACCTCATTGGCTGTGATACCGCCACTGCACAAAGCTATTGATCTATATAATGGGACTTACAAAGACCTTACATAATCATTATGAGAGTTAAAGGAGACAGAGTATGGAAATTATCTGGCACCTACTGTGTACTCAGTAAATGGTGAGTATCCTCTTCAAGAGCCTAGTGAGACAAATTCTTGGGATAATCATCTCAAGGGCCTTTAAACTGAAAGAATTTCCCCCCACAAACAATACCCTAGGTATGAGAAATTCATCCCTGGGGAGGAAAACAGAAGGGAATTCAGTATCCACCCAAGTTCTAACCCAGACGAGGAGACATTTAAACGACCTGTGAGAAAAGAAAGGAGCTGGGTGGGGATGATTAGCAGGAGCGCGTGGAATAATTCACCATCCTGCGAAGGGGAACAGAGCTGAGTCAGCTCTGGACAGGACTGAACAGGGAGCGGGCCTGGACGTCTGGAGTTCTTTCTGTCAGCTTTTTATAAAAATAAGTACCTCGAGCTGTCTGTCTGTCTGCTGAGGAGACGATCCATCACCCGGTCTGTGAAAGCGGCTTTCCTTGGGCCCATCTCTCCAGACTTCTGTTGTGGTTACTTGTCTCACTGTGGTTATCCCCACGTCTGCTTCTCTGTCTCCCTCATATCGCATGTGCTGGGTATGTGTGTAAAACTCTTTATGTGGAGTCTGGGAATGGTTTTTAATACACTCAGAGCAACAAGCCAGAACCTCCACCTTTAATACCTGCTTCTGCCATTTCTCATCAGTGGGGCTGTGAGCACATGTGGGGAGCAGCCGCCCGTAATGCATCAGGGCCTCACTGAGCAAGGAGAAGCAGATGGAGGGAAAAGGGAGCTATTGTGTTGAACACCTGTCTGGCAATAGAGACCAGAAAAAAAAAAAGAGGGTTCGTAGCAGCTATGAGGAATAGTGGACAGAGCCCAGATTGTGGACACAGTGATCATGGATGCCACAGGTTAACTGTCATAGCAATTCCAGGTGATGAGCAGGATAAATTATTCTCACTAGTTTTCTTGCTCACCTCATGGCAAGGTGAAATCATTTCAGAGCTGTTGGCAGATGCCTGTGGAGCTAGACTGATGGCTTCAAATTCCAGGTCTGCTGCTGGTTGGCTTTATGGTTTGTGGTAAGCTATTTAACTTCTTTGAGCTACAATTTCTTCACCCAGAGAAACCCAGGGTGATGATTATGCCTGCTTTATAGGCGTGATGTAAAGAAGGTTACATGGAAATAGTGTAAGAAAAGTGCCTACCACTGCCCTGGAATATTATTCATGCTGCATAAATTATAGCCATTATTATATTGATAATTTTCCAAATAAGTGGGGGAATATTAGAGAAATGCAAATTAAAATCATAATGAGGTATTGTCTCATGCCAGTCAGAATGGCCATCATCAAAAAGTCTACAAACAGATTCTGGAGAGGGTGTGGAGAAAAGAGTACCCTCTTACCCTGTTGGTAGGAATGCAAGCTGGTGTAGCCACTATGGAGAACAGTGTGGAGATTCCTTAAAAAACTGGGAATAGAACTGCCATACAACCAAGAAATCCCACTACTGGGCATACACCCCAAGGAAACTGGAATTCAAAGAGCCACATGTACCCCAGTGTTCATGCAGCACTGTTTATAACAGCTAGGACATGGAAGCAACTTAGATGGCCAATGGCAGATGAATGGATTAGGAAGCTGTGGTACATACACACAATGGAATATTACTCAGCTATAAAAAGGAACACATTTAAGTCAGTTCCAATGAGGTGGATGAAACTGGAGCCTATTATACATAGTGAAGTAAGTCAGAAAGAGAAAGACAAATACTGTATGTAAATGCATATATATGGAATTTAGAAAGACGATAATGACTGTCCTACATGCAGTTCAGCAAAGGAGACATAGATGTAAAGAACAGATTTTTGGTCTCAGTAGGAGAAGGCAATGGTGGGATGTTTTGAGAGAATAGCATTGAAACATACATATTACCATATGCAAAATAGATGACCAGTGCAAGTTAGACGCATGAAACAGGGCAGTCAAAGCCAGTAATCTGGGACAATCCAGAGGGATAGGGTGGTGAGGGAGGTGGGAGAGGCATTCAGGACGGGGGGCACATGTATTCCCATGGCCGATTTATATTGATGTATGGCAAAAACCATCACAGTATTGTAAAGTAATTATCCTCCAATTAATTTAAAAAAAAAATAAGGGAGAGAAGTGCTGTAAAGTGAAGAAAATTAGCTTACTCTTGTGTACTAAATGTTCACCCTAACACTTAAAGTATCACTTAACCTCTCTGAACGTTTTAGACTCAATAGTTGCAGCTCCTGGGCTCTGGAGCACAGGCTCGGTAGCTGTGGTCCACCGTCTTAATTGTTCTGCTGTATGTGGGATCTTCCCGGATCAGGGACTGAACCTGTGTTTCCTGCATTGGCAAGCAGATTCTTTACCACTGAGTCCCCAGGGAAGCCTCTCCCTGGGCCTACTAAATGAGGATCATTTTGTTTGACCCATTCACATATTTGGTGAATCTTAATCTTAGGTCTAGTTGGACTTCCTTTTCACTTCCTTTCCTCTTCAACATCAAAATATCTAGCTCCAGAAGAAGTGAGGGCCCACATGATTTTAATCCAGGGGTCAGAATTGGTCTGAATCTGTTGATAAGACAACATTCAGTCGTGTCCAACTCTTTGTGACCCCAAGCACTGTAGCTGTAGCCCGCCAGGCTCCTCTGTCCATGGGGATTCTCCAGGCAAGAATACTGGAGTGGGTTGCCATTCCCTTCTTCAGGGGATCTTCCTGACCCAGGGATCAAACACTGGTCTCCCGCATTGCAGGCATCATTACCGTGAGCCCCCAATCTTAGGTCTAGTTGGACTTCCTTTTCTCTTCAACATCAAGATGTCTAGCTCCAGAAGACATGAGGGACCACAGAATTTTAATCCAGGGGTCAGGATTGGTCTGAATCTGTTTATAAGACAAATTCAGGGTGGGTTTCTTTTTTTCCTGATGGGAGATGGTTAGAGCTCCTCCTCAAAAGGACACATTATAAACATCTGCTACTATTGTTGATGCTTTTAAAATGTTAATGTTCTGTATAAAGACTGAAAAAGGAACTTCTACGTGTTTTGCTAACAGTTTTGTAATAAGTATGATAGTGAATTGTGTTTATAGACTCAGCTAATAATAAAAAAAAAATGGAGAGAGAAGAAAACCATTTATTGAGCGCCCGCTGTGTGCAGGCGTGTCATAGTCCTCCTCTAAGTAAGGACTATTGCATTCCTGTTTTACAGAGAGGAAATCTGAGACTCTGAGAGGTTAAGTCCTTGTTGAAGTCTCTGCTGGCAATGGGTAGATTCTGGGTTTGGATGCAGATCTGATTCTAGAGCTCTTGTTCTGTCCAGTCCACTTTACTGCCTCCCTACGCAGCTGGATTTGCTGGACTTTGATGTGGACCCAGTAGAAACAGCCTTGCAGTTTTTTGAGGCTCTTGAAATCCTACGAAGGATGCGTGCTCTCATCTTAGGCGTGGCTTGCTGCTTCCGCTCTGGGTGCAGATGATAGAAACTCTCTGTGCATATGTCAGTTATTTCAAGACGCTGAGTGTGAAACTTTTAATCAAGTCTTTCAGGGGAAGGCCCCATCTGGAAACAGTTATCCAGATGTTATAAACCACTTTGGCCAGCAGTTGCCAGACTGCTGTCCAGGTGATGAGTGGAGGACCCCCCTCCATATGTGGAAGATGTTCCGCAGGGACTGAGAGCTGGGAAGTTTGTAACTACTGGGCTTCGTTCTCCCCTGGAATGGCTGTCAGGGCCTTGTGTCCTCAAGACCGAGAGTGTCCTGATGACTCCCAGAAGTCTCTGTGCTGAAGAGTAAATGTCCCCATTTCCTCAAGATCCCCAGCACCTACCCTGAAAGTGGAGTGGGGGAGTAGTCTGTGCAATTGCATTGCTATGGGCACCTGCCCTCTGCAGCTCCAGTTTGGGACTTTGTTTATGGATTGTTTTCTATTCCCCCAGGCCTCTACAGAGAAAGCACTGAGTCCCAGAGCTGCCTAACAGAGAAGAACTGCAGAATTACAGAGTTATTACCACTGGGAGACAGAGGCATGGAGCAGATCCTTTGTCTGGATCCTCCATATACAGTCCAGATTTTTAGTGAACTAGAATTGGCATCCACAAGTGGGAGGGCTCCCTACGATTCACACAGCTCTGTGACAAAAATGACACAGCTTCTAATCACACTTTATGATTTGTTTTGTATCACATTGCCTTTTGGTTTTGATCTCAGAGTTCATTGCTGCTATTGTCAACTGAAGTCATGCTACTTATAAGCAATATGACATCAGGCAGAAAGGGTGGAAAGCTTAGATGTGAAAATTAGACTGTCTGCATTCACATCTGTTGCCTTCTTCCTGTGTGACTGGGGATGAGTTAACCTTAATCTCTCTGAGTTTTTGTTCCCCCCTTGAAAAATGGCCATGTGACAGTACAGTGATATCACATGCCATAGGTCTGCTATGAAGGTTTCTCTGGTAGCTCAGATGGTAAAGAATCTGCCTGTAATGTCAGAGACCTGGGTTAGATCTTTGGGTTGGGAAGATCCCCTGGAGAAGGGAATGGCAACTCACTCCAGTATTCTTGCCTAGAGAATTCCCCAGACGGAGAAGCCTGGCGGGCTACAGTCCGTGGGGTCACAAAGAGTCGGACATGACTGAGTGACTCACACTTTCATTTTACAGGGCTGCTATGAGGATACGAGGAGATGATGCATGTAAAGCACTTAGTACAATGTAAATACCCAATGGATCTCATGATTGTGGGGATGGCTGCTGACGACCATTGTTCTAAGAAAACTTGATGTTTTCCTGTTAGCTGGAAGGTGTTGGGATCATTTGTTCAGTTCAGTTCAGTCGCTCAGTCGTGTCTGACTCTTTGCGACCCCATGAATCGCAGCATGCCAGGCCCCCCTGTCCATCACCAACTCCCGGAGTTTACTCAAACTCATGTCCATTGAGTTGGTGATGCCATCCAGTCATCTCATCCTCTGTCGTCCCCTTCTCCTCCTGCCCCGAGTCCCTCCAAGCATCAGGGTCTTTCCCAATGAGTCAACTCTTCGCATGAGGTGGCCAAAGTATTGGAGGTTCAGCTTCAGCATCAGTCCTTCCAGTGAATGATCATTGTATTTAAACTCAATTGGCTAGTGATTTGGGGCTTCCGAGGTGGTGCTAGTGGTAAAGAACCCACCTGTCAAGGCAGGAGACATAAGAGATGTGGGTTCGATCCCTGGGTCAACCTCCAGGAAGACCCCCTGGAGGAGGGCATGGCAACCCACTCCAGTATTCTTGCCTGGAGAATCCCCAGGGACAGAGGAGCCTGGTGTGCTACAGTCCATAGGGTCGCAAAGAGTAGGATGCAACTGAAGTGACTTAGCACGCATTGGGTCAGAGAAGGCCAAGGCTGACTGGGAGGGAGGAGATCCCGCTGATGCTATTTACATTCACACTAGCAGACTGGTTCTGTAATCTGGCCCAGCCAGTTTGATTCAAAATCAGCCTCTCCACCGGAATGTCACACATGCAAATGAGGATTTTGATGGTCTCTTGTAAAACAACCTTCAGTTTAGTCTGCGTAGCCCTGCCATTTGAGAGCCAAAGTTCCCAAGGTGGGCCAAACTCACTGCATAATTGCTCTAGTCTGATCCTGGCCTCGGGAACCACAGAGGCAAGTTTTCTACCTTCCAGTCGTGGGGGATGCTGTCAGCATTGCTACTGAGTGAGCAAGCCCTGTGGTTATTTCCGAGCAGAGGGAGCCAGGCAACACACAGGCGGGGAAACAAAAAGTGAACCCTCACTAGTCCCCTCTGTTTAGTAATATGTTCTAGCAAAAATGTCAGTTGAACCTTTGAGGATGAGAAAGTGTGGTCTGTAAAACCAGTAGGACCCTTTCAAGGTCTGCTCATTTAGAAACTTTTCTTGATACATTCAATGTTTTGGATTAGGATTATATGCTTGTAATTATTCACTTACTCCCTGAAAACCTTTATTTATTTTTAACTTTTTTTTTCAGACGAGTAAAATAGTAGAACTCTTGAATCTATTTAAGTATAATTTTGCTTTGTTTTATCCAGTACATCTGGATTAATTTAACCCCAGGCAAAAATCCATTCACGTCAAACAAAGCAAAACTATCGCCTTCAAACCATATTTTTCACTAAAAATTTCCACCTTAAAGCAAATGTTATTTACATAGTTCGATACAGAGAGGACTCATTCACCCTCTGACTTCTTGAATGATACCTTTGTATTTACTTCTTTCCTCTTCTCCCTCAAATGTTGGTCTATCCCAAGAGTCTCTTGTTGGTCCTCTTCCCCAGTCTTATAATGCTCCTGCCCACAGAGATCTTAGTCACCCCTATTGCTTTACTTGTTACCTCTGTTCAGGTACTACCCAAACAGTGACACTAAGAAAAAATTAGAATGATTTTCAAATGTGTCAAGTTCAAATACAAAAGTCTCAGTAGAAGCATACAGAGACACTCTTAGGAAAAGGCTTTTTCTCTTGCCTATAATTATGTCTTGAAAAAGCTCCTGTTTTAATAAATCATGGGTCATATCTATTTGCCAGAGAGGGTGATGAAGCAGGTCTATTTTTCTAACTTTTTTCCCTTAGCCTGTGGGGTCTCCCATTTCATGCTTCTGTTTATCCAAGTTTTATTTACAATATCCTAAATAAATCTTTGTGCTCTGGGATCATGTGGACATGAAGACGGTTTCATGGGTTACCCATGAGTGTTCTAATGTTATGAACCATATGGCAACACTTTACTGTTGAGGACACAGGGATCTCACTGTATGAGACTGAAGTCAGGCTTCTCACTCTTGACTTAAGGAAAGCGATTCAGACAGAGAACCAGATGGAATCTTATGCAGACCCCATCCAAACCACCACTGGGCTAGGAACAGTGAAAAATGCCCATGCTCTCCCTTCTTTGCTTGGATGATGACAAGTAGGAAGCAAATTACTTCCATAATAAAAGTGTAAATAAAAATTCTTACTGTCTAGATGTCCCCAAGTGTTACCTGCCTGCAGGTATAAATGAAATCACATCAGTGTTACTTCCTTAGCCTCCCTCTAAAACCCGACCCACATAATTTTGGGGTGTCTCCAGGACTGTCTTGCATGGGTGAATATTTTGATATTATTCCATCTGGACATACACTTGGCATATATTGCTTGTGTTATTCCCTTTTTCATTTAGTGTACTGTGAATTTTCTCCTATGAGGGGATATTTTCTATTAACTGATTTTTAAATGGTTTATTCATTTTTAAGTTTAATGTTTTTGGCTGGGCGGGGTCTTCATTGCTGTGTGGGCTTTCTCTAGCTGCGGTGTGCAGGGGCTCCTCTCTAGTTATGGTGCAAGGGCTTCTCACTGTGGTGGCTGCTCTTGCTGTGGAGCGCGGGCTCTAGGGTGCTGGGGCCTCAGTGGCTGCAACTTCCTGTCTCTAGAGTACAGGCTCAACAGTTGCGGTGCAGGGGCTCAGTTGCTCTACAACATGTGGGATCTTCTCAGATTAGGGATTGAACCTGTGTCTCCTGCATTGGCAAGCTTCCCCTCCAGGGAAGCCCTAACATGACTTCTTTAAATTTACTTTTTTATTGATGTATAGTTGCCTCTTGAGAAACCTGTATGCAGGTCAGGAAGCAACAGTTAGAACTGGACATGGAACAACAGACTGGTTCCAAATAGGAAAAGGAGAACGTCAAGGCTGTATATTGTCACCCTGCTTTTTTAACTTATATGCAGAGTACATCATGAGAAACGCTGGGCTGGAAGAAGCACAAGCTGGAATCAAGATTTCCGGGAGAAATATCAATAACCTCAGATATGCAGATGACACCACCCTTATGGCAGAAAGTGAAGAGGAACTAAAGAGCCTCTTGATGAAAGTGAAAGGGGAGAGTGAAAAAGTTGGCTTAAAGCTCAACATTCAGAAAACTAAGATCATGGCATCTGGTCCCATCACTTCATGGCAAATAGATGGGGAGACAGTGGAAACAGTGTCAGATTTTATTTTTTTGGGCTCCAAAATTACTGCAGATGATGACTGCAGCCATGAAATTAAAAGATGCTTACTCCTTGGAAGGAAAGTTATGACCAACCTAGATAGCATATTAAAAAGCAGAGACATTACTTTGCCAACAAAGGTCTGTCTGGTCAAGGCTATGGTTTTTCCAGTGGTCATGTATGGATGTGAGAGTTGGACTGTGAAGAAAGCTGAGCACCAAAAAATTGATGCTTTTGAACTGTGGTGTTGGAGAAGACTCTTGAGAGTCCCTTGGACTGCAAGGAGATCCAACCAGTCCATCCTGAAGGAGATGGGTCCTGGGTGTTCATTGGAAGGACTGATGCTGAAGCTGAAACTCCAATACGTTGGCCACCTCATGCAAAGATCATTGGAAAAGACCCTGATGCTGGGAGGGATTGGGGGCAGGAGGAGAAGGGGACGAGAGAGGATGAGATGGCTGGATGGCATCGCCGACTCAATGGACATGAGTTTGAGTAAACTCCAGGAGTTTGTGATGGACAGGGAGGCCTGGTGTGCTGCGATTCATGGGGTCGCAGAGTCGGACACGACTGAGCAACTGAACTGAACTGAACTGACTTACAATGTCGTGTTAGCTTTGAATGTATAGCAAACTGACTCAGTTATAGACATGTTGTTGTTCAGTTGCCAAGTCATATCCGACTCTTCGCAGCCCCATAGTCTGCAGCACGCCAGGCTTTCCTGTCCCTCATCATCTCCCGGAGTTTGCCCAATTGAATCAGTGATGCCATCCAACCATCTCATCGTCTGTCACCCTCTTCTCCTCCTACCTTTGATCTTTCCCAGCATCAAGATCTTTTCCGATGAGTCAGCTCTTTACATCAGGTGGCCAAAATTTTGGAGCATCAGCTTCAGCATCAGCCGTTCCAATGAATATTCAGGGTTGATTTCCCTTAGGATTGACTGGTTTCATCTCCTTGCAGTCCAAGGGATTCTCAAGAGCCTTCTCTAGCTGCACAGTGGAAAGCATCAATTCTTTGGTGCTCAGCTTTCTTTATTGTCCAGCTCTCACATCTATACATGACACATATACATTCTTTTTCATATTATTTTCCATTATGGTTTATCCCAGGATATTGAATATAGTTCCCTGTGCTATACAGTAGGACCTTGTTGTCTATCCATTCTATACATAATAGTTTGCATCTACTAACCCCAAACTCCCAGTCTACCCTTCCCCCACCTGCCTGTCCCTTGGCAACCACAGCTTTCCATGCCTGTGAGTCTGTTTCTGTTTTGTTGACAGGTTCATTTGTGCCATGTTTTAGTTTCCATATATAAGGGATATCATGATATTTGTCTTTCTATGTCTGACTTACTTCACTTAGTATGATAATCTCTATGTCCATCCATGTTGCTGCAAATGGTATTATTTCTTTTTTATGGCTGAGTAGTATTTTGTTGTATGTATGTACCATATTTTCTTTATCCATTCATCTGTTGATGGACATTTAGATTGTTTCCTTATCTTGGCTATTGTGAATAGTGCTGCTATGAATAGAGGGGTGCGTGTATCTTTTTTTTTTTAAACTGTAGTATAATTGCTTTACGATGTTCTGTTAGTTTCTGTTGTACAACAAATTGAATCAGCTATATGTAAACATATATTGGGGGCTTTCCTGTAGGTCAGTTGGTAGAGAATCCGGCTGCAATGCAGGAGACCCTGGTTCAATTCCTGGGTTGGGAAGATCCCCTGGAGAAGGCATAGGCTGCCCACTCCAGTGTTCTTGGGCTTCCCTGTGACTCAGCTGGTAAAGAATCCACCTGCAATGTGGGAGGCCTGGGTTCGATCCCTGAATTGGGAAGATCCCCTGGAGAAGGGCAAGGCTACCCACTCCAGTAGTCTGGCCTGGAGAATTCCATGGACTATATAGTCGATGGGGTCACAAAGAGTTGGACACGACTGAGGGGCTTTCACTTTCACTACTGAATTCCTACCCCCCCCACCCCCACCCCACCCCCCCTAGGTTACTCAGAGCACCGAGCTGAGCTCCCTCGCTCTGCAGCAGCTTCCCACTAGCTGTCTGTCTTACACATGGAAGTACATTTATGTCAAACCTAATCTCCCGATTCACCTCCCCCTCCCTGACCCCCTGCCCCATGTCCACACATCTGTTTTCTACATCTGCATCTTGGTTCCTGCCCTGGAACTAGGTTCATCTGTGCCATTTTTCTAGGTTTCACATGCATGCATTAATATACAATATTTGTTTTTGTCTTTCTGACTTCACTCTGTATGACAGACTCTAGGTCCATTCACCTCTCTACAAATGACTCAGTTCTGTTCCTTTTTATGGCTGAGTAATATTCCATCACATATATATATATACCACATCTTCTTTATTCCTCTACTGATGAACATTTAAGTGGCTTCCATGTTCTGGCTATTGTAAATAGTGCTTCAGTGAACACTGGGAAACATGTGTCTTTTTAAATTATGGTTTTCTCAGTATATATGCCCAGTAGTGGGATCACTGGGTCATATGGTAGTTCTATTTTAGCTTTTAAAAGAACTTCCAGACTGTTTTGTATAGGGGCTGCACTAATTTACATTTCTAACAAGAGTATAGGAGAGTTCCCTTTGCTCTACATCTTCTCCAGGGTTTATTATTTGTGGACTTTCTGATGATGGCCATTCTAACTTGTGTGAGGTGATACTTCATTGTAGTATTGATTTGTATTTCTCTAATAATTTGCACTGATGAGCATCTTTTCATGTGCCTATTGGCCATTTGTATGTCTTCTTTGGAGAAATGCCTGTATTGGTCTTCTGCCCATTTTTTGATTGGGTTATTTGTTTTTTTGTTGTTGAGTTGTGCAGACTGGTTGTCCTTGGTGGACGTATTGTTTGAAAATTTTTTCTTCCATTCCATAGGTTGTTTTTTTGTTTTGTTTATGTTTTCCTTTTCTATGCAAAGACTTGTCAATTTGATTAGACCCATTTGTTTATTTTCGTTTTTATTTTTATTGCCTGGGTAACTGATCTAAGAAAGTACTGGTATGATTTTATGTCAGGGAATGTTTTGCCTATGAGCTCTTCTAGGAGTTTTATGATGTCTTGTCTTATATTTAAGTCTTTAAGCCATTTTGAGTTCGTTTTTGTGTGTGATGTGAGGGTGTGTTCTAACTGCATTGATTTACATGGAGCTGTCCAGCTTTCCCAGCACTACTTGCTAAAGAGACTGTCTTTTTCACATTTTATATTCTTGCCCCCTTGTCAAAGATTAATTAACTCTAGGTGTGTGGATTTATTTTGGAGCTCTCTTTTCTGTTTCATTGATTTCATATGGCTGTTTTTTATGCCAATACCACACTCTTTTGATTACTGTAGTTTTGTAGTATTGTCTGAAGTGTGTGAGGGTTGTGTCTCCTGCTTTTTATTACATTTTTAATGATTATATAGTATTCCATCGTATGGATAATTTGTTTAACCAGTCCTTGATTGTCGTACATTTACTACCAATAATAAATAATTCTGTGATGATTGTCTTTGCATGCACGTCTTTACATTCACATCTTTGCACACATCTCTAAATGCTGTCCTGAAATGAATTCTGGGCATGGAGTTGCTTGGTCAAGGCTATAGTCATCATAAAGGGTTAATTCTGTTATTATTAATAAATCATAATGATATAAAGTCCTGTTAAACATTGGGCCAATGGGAGGCAATTACTCTGGAGACAATGCTTGAAAACAAAAATGCAACATGTAAATTCTCTAAGAAAATGCATATTAAGAAACAAGAACCAGTCCAAGTTGATCAATACAAAGGAAAATTTTAAATTTTTAAACTCCTTTATAATCTGACATTTTTGTTCCTAAAATTTAAATTTGATACAGTATTTTTACATAGGAGTAGTAAACATCTCTTTAAAGGACAATAATGTTTCAATTGTTTATTAGTGATATTTTTCATCAATAAATCATGCAAATCTGGACAGATATTTTCACTTTATGTGAAGAAAGCTCAGCATCCTAACATTTGCCAACTCTCTACAAGAGAGATTTTCAAGTTCCTGAGGTCCCTAAGGGATTAAGTGGAATGCATGACTTGTATCCTTAACTAGATTTTAAGAGAAAGGAGTTGTCACCAATATATTTTGCCCAAATGTCTTATTAAAGACACCACCAAGAATGGAGCTTGGAAGCAAGGGAGGCCCAGACACTGCTGGCAGCTCCAACGCTCTGTACTTTAATAACTCATTGGCAACAGGATGAAGTAGTTTATGTTCCAGACTTTGCCTCCTGGTATCTAGATTTTTATAGGTGTTTTGACTGAGGTGTAGAGGAGGCATTTTTTTGGCCGCTGATTTCTATTCCAGATTGTGGGATGTGAATAATTTGGTAAATTAACATCAATGGGTTAGACTGTTCTTTGTTACCAAATGCCCCTGGGCTGCCTGTTCCACTGGATGGTCACATTAATTTGCAACCACAGGAGGATGGCTGCTGGGCAAACACGCCCAAGTTAAATTTCCTTTTGCAGGCTTTCCCCCTATTTTGGATATTCAGGTAGCCACTGAAGCAGCTCTCTCTTGTGCATTCATAATTCTGGCTAAGCCTAGGGCTTCCAAAACTAATATCAGGGAGGAAAGATCCAAACCTTACTGCTTTTGTGGCTTTTTTTTTTTTTTTCCTGGGGCCAGCTTTCAGCCATGATTCCAATGATCAGTCTGTACTTCTAGTTATATACTAAATGCATAAACTGTGTGTGCTACAAATGATGTTTTTCTAGCCTGTCCGTATAGCCTATTAAACCAGAGTTGGCAGTTTTCCACCCCTTAGGAGAAGCATTTGGCATAAATAATATTGTCATTTGGGAAGGCTAGACGTGGTTTGAAGAAGTGACCTTGTATAAATATTGTCTGAGGTATGACTGAGGCTAAATTATATGACAGGGAGCTAGTATAGTCTGGGCTGTGGGCCCTCCTGGTAATGAAGTTGCTTCTTGTAGTAATGGAACCATTTGAATTGAAAATGTAATCAAATACATCAGAGGCTATTAAAACACAGGAACCAGGCTATTTATGAACTCCCAGGGTCCAGAGGATGGCAAAAGGGTACTGGAATTTCTTTGTCATTCAAACAGCTTTGTCTTTTGAAGGGACGAGATGTCCTAGAAAGTGCCTTTGTCCTTGCCTTGGAACTTCCCTCAGTGCTGAGCCTCCTGGGCATGCCAGATGTCTGTTGATCCTCCACCCGTGTTGGGGGTGAGCTATGGGCACTGAGCATGGTGTTGCTGGCTATTTGTGGGTGACCTGGTATTTCAGCACAACACAGCCCCCCAAGGCAGTTACTTTCCATTCTACATGCAGCATCCTACTTTAGGATTTTGTTCCTCTTTCCTGACCTGTGTTAGTCTGCCTCCTAACTGTGCAGAATTCCCTTTCTCTTCCTTCTGTTAATTGATTTGCCAGATCTGTCTTTCAAAAGTATGATTTTATTTTCATCAGTCTATCAATTTATCTATTCATTCAACAAATATTTATTGAGTGCCAACTGGGTGTCAAACACTTTGCTCCCTGCTGTAACAAGATTTATAGTCTAATGAGGGAGAGACATATTTGACAAAGAATTCCAGTACTGAATAGACAATTATAAATTAGCATTTCTGTAGGAAAGATTCTTTGATAGTACCTATAAAACAAAGGGGTTTCCCAGGTGGCTCAGTGGGTAAAGAATCTGCCTGCAATGCAGGATACTTGATATGTGGCTTCGACCTCTGGGTTGGGAAGATCCCCTGGAGGAGGAAATGGCAGTATTCGAGTACTCTTGGCAGCCAAATCCCATGGACAGGGGAACCTGATGGGCCATAATCCATGGGGTCGTGAAGAGTTGGACATGACTGAACGCACAGCTCAATTGGACAGAGTAGTCAGGGAGCTCCTCTGAAGAAGTGATGATTAGGTTGTGTGAGTATGTGTAGGTATAGGTCTCAACTAGGCAAAAAGCAGGGCTGGGGAACGGGAGCAGGCTGGGCTGAGGAGTGTTTTCCAGAGTAGCAGGCCATGGTGAGGGGAGCATGGTGCCCTAGGAGGAATGGAGAGGAGGTCACTGTGGCTGGAACAGAAGAGGCCACAGGTGGAGGGATATGTAAACTGTGTTTAGAATCTGTGATCGCTGTCTACCAGGAGTGGGAAGCCATTGAGGAGCCTTTGAACAGGCTGTGATTTGACTGGATTTGCATTTCAAAAAGACCACTTGGGCTTCAGTGGGGGGAATTAATTGGCAGTGGGCAAAGAGCTCAGGAAGGAGAGATCATAGTGAACATGGGCTTTAGCAGTGGAGATGAGAAATAGGTTTGAGCATTGTCTATGTGGGAAAACAGGGTTTGATGATGGATTGGACTCAAGGGAAAGGGATCACCCAGGATGACTGAGGCTCCAATTTGTGCTGCTGGATCAGTTGAGCTCCACTTATGTGTGAGGAATCACCGAAAAGGAGAACAGAATTCATGAGCAAAGGTAGCCTTGAATTGGACAAAACTCGATGGTTTTCAAGGAATAGCGTGGGGGAGAGCAGTAGGAGATGAGATCAGAGGTGTGATTGGAGAAGGTAGATGATATAGGTCACTAGGAAAGGATTTTACCTTTGGACGGGATGCTGTCGAGATGGGATGCTATTGATATGGGATGGCTATTGGAGGGTTTTGAGCAGAGGAATTACATGGTCTGATTTAGGTTTCTGAAAGATTTTTTCTATATGGAGAAAAGACTCTAGGAGGATGAGACTAACATCAAGGAGATCAGGTGGGTGACAGTTACAGTAATCCAAGTAGAAGGTGCTGGTGGTGATGACTTACTTCTGGGCAGTAGCTGAGATGGTGGTGAGAAGTGAACCTGGACAGATTTTTAATACAGAGTCTTAGTCACTCAAATATGTCTGACTCTTTGCAGCCCCAGGCACTGTAGCCTCTGTCCATGGAATTCTCCAGACAAGAATACTAGAGTAGGTAGCCATTGCCTACTCCAGAGTATCTTCTTGACCCAGGGGTTGAACTGGGGTCTCCTGCATTGGCAGGTGGATTCTCTACCATCTGAGCCACCAGGAAACCAACAGCGTTTTCTGGTGGATTAGATGTAGTGAGCAAGAAAAAGAGGGAAGGATGACACCAAGAGTTTTTGTTTTGAGCTGTTAAAAAGATGGATTGCCATTCACTAAGATATAAAAGACTACTGGAGATTAAGGAGTTTGATTTTGAATATTAGGCTTGAGATCCTTACTAGATAATCAATTTGAAAGCGTGAATAGACTGACATACAGGTTAAAGTTTAAAGAGGGGAACTAAAATAAACATACAAATTTGGTTATATTTGGGGTATAGATAGATGATACTCAAACCAATGAGAAAGGACAAGTTCACCAAAGGAATTACGATAGAGAATAGGAAGAGTATGTTTAGAGGCTGAGCATGAAGAAGGTAATTCTAGTCAGTAATCAAGGTTGATATCAGCAGTAATAAAACATAGCAATATCACCTACCCCTTGATATGATGTGCTGAGAAGAGTATGAAATTACTTCTGTGGCATTTTTGCCAAAAAATACATAATCTCAATCTAACCGTGAGAAAACATCAGGCAAATCCAAACCGAGAGACGTTCTACAAAATAACTGCCCAGAGCTCATCAAAAATAAAAGACGAGTGACTGAGAAACTGTCACAGATTAAAGGAAACTAACAAGTAACAACAACTAAATGCAATGTGTGGTCCCAAATTGCATCCTGGGACAGAAAAAAAGATGTTAATAGGAAAACTGTTAAAATTCAAATATAGCCTGTGGTTTAGTTAGCAGTATTGTACCGATGTTATTTTCCTGGTTTTGATCATTGGACTGTGGTTATGTAAGATGTTAACATTAGGGAAGCTGGTTTAGAGAAATGGAGGAACTTTCTGTTTTATTTTCGCAACTTGTCTGTAAAATTATTCCACCCAAAAAAAAAAAAAATTTAAAGAAAATTAAGTTCATGACTTTCAGGCACATACCCCCAAGGATGTGGGTGCCCTCACATCCAGTCTAGAGATGCCGGAGAAGTAGGCAGGGCCATCCTGCAGTGTCTTCAGACCATGTTAAAGGCTTTGACTTTCCTCTAAGAGCCAGTGAAGGATTAGACCGGGAATGTGGAGGAAGATGGGAAACTAGACATGTTTGTTTTAGGCAAAAAGAGACAAGAAAACAGAATAAATACTGGGTTAGGCCCAGATTCAAGCAAACACCCAGTTACTCTCAATTATTCATCCTGTTCTCCAAACAGAATTGACCATGAGTTAGTTCATGACTCACAAGGGTGTTAGCACATTGTAACGTCTGGCTGGGAAGATTGCTCAAATCCCAAAGGATTATCCTTGAGGAGCCTCGCATCCTCAGTCCTGTTTTCTCCTGGCACTCCTACGGTCCAGGCAGAACTGTGGAGGGGATCTGAAGCTTGTAGGCCTGAGAGGTGAACTGTGTGTGCGTTACATCTGGTGCTGTCTGTGTGGAATGATTCCAGAACAAGGACCGCAGCTGGACTGAGATACCAGCCTGCAGAGAGTGAGGAAATGACCCTCTAGAAACGAGGGGACAGACTCTTTCTCTTCCCTTCTCAGCCAGCATTGGTGGGGGAGGGCTTGTGGCAAAGCAGGGTGGGGTTTGTTTCATCACATCAGAGTCCCCAAGGGGCTTGCAGAGCAGTTGGAGATGGTGACTGGGAAGTGCTAATTATAAAATTATATATTAAACATTAGCCAAGGGGAAATTGTAAAAGTGGCTTATATAGAAGACAGAGGGTTCCTTGAAGCTGGAGAGTTCATGCCTCTGCCCAAAGAAGGGGTGAACCGTGGAGAAAAGATGTTCCATTTAACTCCCTGCTGTCCTATGGGGCAAGGGCTGAGAATCCAGAGAATCCCTGGGGTCTAGGGTCTGATCACCCCTTCCCCACCCTCCCACCAGCAACCCACCCTCTTTGCTTGGCCTGGCAGGAAACTATCAGCCCCTAAGTCTGCTCTCTGAAACTCTGAAATCATGCAGTCTAACACCTTGAGCCTCCAATCCTACAAAATGTTATTTTTAACAGTTGCTATCGGTTTCTGAATCCTTACTGTGTGCTAGAATCTTTATATAATTGTTTCTAATCCTTTCAACAACCCTTTACAGTAGTTATTGTCACCTCCATTTTCTGGGGGCCATTCTTGGTGAGGACACAGAGGCTTAGCTTGTCTGAGTGCATGACTGAGCCAGGATTTGAACCCAGGTCTGTCTCCCCAGTCTTGAATGAGCCCAGGAGTGAGGAACCCTCCGGGAAGTGCCATGCCTGGCACTGACCATCACCCCCAGTAGCCCAACTTCATAAACATACACCCATGTGCTGGATTTCAGGAAATTTCACTGGGGATGTGGAATCAGCAGCCCGTGACTCATGGGGCTGAATTCAGGGGAGGCTGCCTGGTGGGGCTGCTGCAGTCCGTTTCTGGGAACCGAGGTCTGGGAAGAGTGAGGGGGAGGGGCATAAAGAGTTGCGACCAGCACACCTGTGCTCCTGATGTTGGAAAATCACGAGGATGTGCTGTCAGTGTTGGCCTGCAGCTACATTTCTGGCTTAAATTTTGGGTGGCTATTCTAAGCCTTGAAAGTGGAAAGAACACATCATATTGAGAGTCTGACAGTGAGTGAGGTCCAGGGTGCTGGCTGGCTCGTTGCCATGGACTTGACCCGTGAAGAGGAGCAGAGAAGCGCTTTCATTACCATCAAAGTCTGTCCCGTGCTCCAGGCATCCTACAGAGGGAAGGGTAGCCAGGCCTCAGCCCCACTCCCGGGATGCAGAATCACGGAGACGCCCAGGCCCACATAGACACTGTAACGACCTACCACACTGATTAAATAGATCTGCTGTGAGCTATTTTTTAAAGTGCAAGCAATGGGGCAAGAGCATTTTGCATGTTGCAAACATTTTAAGAAGTTAGCATTCCCCAGAAAAAATAAAGGAAGGAAAAAGAAAAGTCAGTTTTCATGGTAGGTGTTGAGAAAAGGGAGTTGAGAAGGACTCCATCACACTGTTAGGTCATAACACTGCTGTTTTCTTGTTTTACCTCCACTGTTGCCTTCCTCTGCTTCATTCCCTTTTGTTCTCTGGCTTTTCTCATTATCCCTCTCCCCGGGTTATCTCTTGCCATTTTCCTCTCCTCACTTCCCAGCACCTGAGTAACTCCTACGTGTACTTCACAGTGCGGCCCAGTGTCTTCCCTGCCCACCTGAGCTTAGGCAGGAGCCATTCCTGTGCATCCTGTGGGTTCTTCTAGCCAAACACTCATCACTTTGTTTTGTTAGCTCCTCCAAAGCAGCGACTGAATCACTGTTCCTGGCTCTCTGTGTGCTAGGCTTCAGGGATATGTAAGAACCAGAAAGTAAGAACGTCCAGCTGTAGACTAGACACGAATGTCCTTCCGTGGTTTCCGTGTCCCTTCAACCATCTTTGATTCTTCTTTCCTCCTCTCCCTTTATCCAATCACCCACAAAGTCCTGTCCATTTAAATAACAGTAAAATGAAGCTCTTAATATATGTTAGTATATTAAGCTCTTAATCTATGCGTCACAACTTTGTAAGGTGGATGCTGTCATACTCTTGCTTTACAGATGAGGAAATTGAGGCAAAAGAGATTGGACAGTTTGCCTGAAGTCATACAGCCAATCCGTGATAGAAGTAGGATTGGAACCCAGGCAGTCTGGCTTCAAAGCCCTAAATGCTAAATGTGTCTCAGTCCTCTCAGGCCACCATGATGTCATTTCCCCTACCCTCCATTCCCTCTAACATTCCATTCCCTATAACGCAGCAGAGCAATTGTTCTAAATCAGCTCTCTTTAAAACCCTCCTTAACTCTCTATTTCCCTCCAGACAAAGTCCAAACTTCTTAAGGCAACAGGCAAGACCCTTCCCCCAGATGCCCTTACCCACCTTCCAGACTTTTCTCATGTTGCTCCTCACTTCAGCTCCCAAGCCCAGGATATTCTGAGCATGGAACACCATAGCCTCCTCCTCTCTCTGCCTGGCTAATCCCCTCTTGCCCTCAGATCTCTGCTTAGATGTTACTTCTCCCAGAAGCACTCCTTGACCCCTTGACTCATTAGTGCTGCCACAGTATCCAGTGCTTACCCCTTTGTAGCAATTTTTGTGCGTTCAGAAAGCCTGCTCCATCCCTCAGATCTCCTCCACCAGCTGTAAGCTACATAAATGCAAATATTGGCTCTTGTTTTTGGTGAATCCCCCAGGAATAGCACAGTATTCAATAAACATTTGTTAAATGAAGAAATTAAGGGATGACTTTTTAAAGAAATATTTATTTATTTAGGCTGTTCCTGGTCTTAGTTGTGGCATATGGGATCCTTAAAAAAAATTTTTTTTTTGATGTGGACCATTTTTAAAGTGTTTTATTGAATTTGTTGCAATACCGCTTCTGCTTTATGTTTTGATTGTTTGTCCTTGAGGCATGTGAGATCTTAGTTTCCTAGTCAGGGATGGAACCCACACCCCCTGCACTGGAAGGCAAAGTCTCAACCACTCGACCATCAGGGAAGTTCCGGCATGTAGGATCTTTCAGTTGCAGCAGGCAGGATCTTGATTTATGGCATGTGGGATTTTTAATTGCATCATGTGTGATCTTTTAGCCGCAATATGCAGGATCTTCAGTTGTGGCATGTGGGATCTAGTTCCCTGACGGGAGATTAAACTCTGGTCTCCTGCATTTTGAACATGGAATCTTAGCCACTGGATCACCAGGAAAGTCCCTAAGGGATGACTTCTAAGCTGAAGTTCTGACCTTGGCTGTTTCTGTGAGCATTCCTACCCCTGACTCTTCCTACTTTATATAGTATACAGAATTGCCGGATTCCTGAGTGAAGATGGTATCAAAGGGCAGGTGACATGGAGTAGGGGACTGTACAGGGGGGCAGACTCTCTCCCCATGACACAACATCAACTTCTGCTTCCCAGGGGAGACAGAAGACTTTCTGGGACCTTTCTCTTGAGAGTCTGTGGCTTTAAATCATATCTCCTGCACCTGTCCATAGCCAGAGTGCTATGGGAGAGGTCACACTACCTGTGGCTCCTTCTAGGTGTCAGCACTACTCATGTAGTGGCTTTTGGACCTGGCTATAGTTTTATCACCATGACCCGTCCGTCTTGGGTGGCCCCACACGGCATGGCTTAGTTTCACTGAGTCAGACAAGGCTGTGGTCCTGTGATCAGATTGGCTAGTTTTCTGTGATTATGGTTTCAGTGTGTCTGCCCTCTGACGCCCTCTCGCAACACCTACCTTCTTACTTGGGTTTCTCTTACCTTGGACGTGGGGTATCTCTTCAGGGCTGCTCCAGCAAAGAGCAGCCACTGCTCCTTACCTTGGAAGAGGGGTATCTCCTCACGGCGCCCCTCCTGACCTTGAACGTGGAGTAGCTCTTCTTGACCCTCCTGTGCCCGTGCAGCCGCCACTCCTTGGACGCAGGGGTAGCTCCTCTTGGCCGCGGCCCCTGTCCTTGGACGCGGGGTCATCCTGAAAGATGATGCTGTGAAAGGGCTGCACTCAGTATGCCAGCAAATTTGGAAAGCTCAGCAGTGGCCACAGGACTGGAAGAGGTCAGTTTTCATTCCAATCCCAAAGAAAGGCAATGCCAAAGAATGCTCAAACTACCGTACAATTGCACTCATCTCACATGCTAGTAAAGTAATGCTCAAATTCTCCAAGCCAGGCTTCAGCAATAATGTGAACCATGAACTTTCAGATGTTCAAGCTGGTTTTAGAAAAGGCAAAGGAACCAGAGATCAAATTGCCAACATCTGCTGGATCATCGAAAAAGCAAGAGAGTTCCAGAAAAACATCTATTTCTGCTTTACTGACTATGCCAAAGCCTTTGACTGTGTGGATCACAATAAACTGTGGAAAATTCTGAAAGAGATTGGAACACCAGACCACCTGACCTGCCTCTTGAGAAACCTATATGCAGGTCAGGAAGCAACAGTTAGAACTGGACATGGAACAACAGACTGGTTCCAAATAGGAAAAGGAGTAATGTCAAGGCTGTATATTGTCACCCTGCTTATTTAACTTATATGCAGAGTTACATCATGAGAAACACTGGGCTGGAAGAAGCACAAGCTGGAATCAAGATTGCCGGGAGAAACATCAATAACCTCAGATATGCAGAGGACACACCCTTATGCAGAAAGTGAGAAGAACTAAAAAGCCTCTTGATGAAGTGAAAGAAGGAGAGAAAAAGTTGGCTTAAAACTCAACATTCAGAAAACTAAGATCAATGGCATCTGGTCCCATCACTTCATGGGAAATAGATGGGGAAACAGTGGAAACAGTGTCAGACTTTATTTTTTGGGCTCCAAAATTACTGCAGATGGTGACTGCAGCCATGAAATTAAAAGATGCTTACTCCTTGGAAGGAAAGTTATGACCAACCTAGATGGCATATTAAAAAGCAGAGACATTACTTTACCAACAAAGGTCCATCTAGTCAAGGCTATGGTTTTTCCAGTGGTCATGTATGGATGTGAGAGTTGGATGGTGAAGAAAGTTGAGCACTAAAGAATTGATGCTTTTGAACTGTGGCGTTGGAGAAGACTCTTGAGAGTCCCTTGGACTGCAGGGAGATCCAACCAGTTCATCCTAGAGGAGATCAGTCCTGGGTGTTCATTGGAAGGACTGATGCTGAAGCTAAAACTCCAAACTTTGGCCACCTCATGCGAAGATTTGACTCATTGGAAAAGACCCTGATGCTGGGACGGATTGAGGGCAGGAGGAGAAGGGGACGAGAGAGGATGAGATGGCTGGATGGCATCACCGACTCGATGGACGTGAGTTTGAGTAAACTCCGGGGGTTGGTGATGGACAGGGAGGCCTGGCATGCTGCGATTCATGGGGTCGCAAAGAGTCGGACACGACTGAGCGACTGAACTGAGCTGTACTGATAGCTTTATCAAATCTCATTTTACTCATCTGGAAAAAGATTATCTGGGTTTTAGTTTCTGGCAGTATAACAGATTAATACACTGAATGACACTTCCAACTAAACCAACTAAAATGAAAGAAGGAAAAAAAAAGTGCCTTTAAAAACAAAACAAAACATGTTGTTAAAGTGTCTTGAAAATAAAGAATCTGTGATTCCCAAAAGGAAAGGAACAACAGTCACTGAGAACCCAGGAGTCCAGGAGTCATGAGAAACAAGGTAATTTTCACCCTGAGGTTTTCTGGGGGGCCAGCAAATTTCTATTTTGATAGATATGTCAGACTCAAGAAGTTGGAGATAACTCCCAGAGCTTGCTCAGCATGGAGATTGAGTAAGACACCCTGGCACGAACTGCCACAGAGAGAAATCAGTGCACTGACCTGGTTACTGGGTGAAGGGATTAAACAACTCCTCCCCCTGAATTATGTAACCACAACTGAGCCCTCATAAGGGTCTATCAGCTTGAATTCATACTCCTTCAGGGTCAAAACAACTTTAAGTAAAGTATTCAACTTCTAATAGTACCAGATTAGTGCCCCCAGGAGACTGGCAGAAGCAATTTGAATCTTCTGAAGGAGGAACTCACCTTCAAATCTAGCCTTAAAGAATTTTTTCAGATAAAGTTACAAGGAAAATGAGCAACTCACAATAAAATCAAACCCAAAAAACACACTAGGAAAACAGAACACTATGAATGAGGGAGAAAAAAAGAGCAGAAACAAAACTTCAATTATGAAAAAATTTCCTAGATATAAAGATGGCATTGTGAACAATTTTATACCAATAAATTTGAAAACTTAGATGAAATGGATTGGGTCCTACAAAAACATAATGGAAAAACTGACTCAAAAAGTAGGAAATCTGAATAGTTCTACTACAATAGTTTTTAAAAAATGAATTAGTAATTTAAAATCTTTCCACATACAAAAACAAAACAAAGAGCTGCCAGGCACACATGACTCAGAAAAAGGCATTTGATAAAATTTAAAATTTATTCATGATTAAAAAACAAAGAAACAGAAAGGAGGTTTACCTAATTTGGAAAATGGTGTCCATTAAAATCTCTACAGAATTCATTATAATTTTTAAGGAAATATTGAAAACGTTCTACATAAGATTCAGGAAAAAATAAGGGAGACTGAATAGCTATTCAGTATTTTACTAGAAAGTCATTCACAACAGGATACCATTTACAAAAAGCAATGCATTTAAAAATAATAATACTTTATGGAAACACCAAAATATATATGATGAATAAATCTAAGAAGAAAATGTGAAATGCCTAGTGGAAAGATTATAGAACTTTATTAGGAAAAAGATTCAGTCAGTCACTCATTTGTGTGCGACTCTTGTGACCCATGGACTGCAGCACGCCAGGCCTCCCTATCCATCACCAAATCCCGGAACTTGCTCAAACTCATGTCCATTGAGTCGGTGATGGCATCCAACCATCTCATCCTCTGTCGTCCCCTTCTCTTCCCTCCTTCAATCTTTCCTAGCATCAGGGTCTTTTCCAATGAGTCAATTCTTCACATCAGTAGCCAAAATATTGGAGTTTCAGCTTCAGCATCAGTCTTTCCAAGGAAAATTCAGTGTTGATTTCCTTTAGGATTGACTGGTTTGACCTCCTTGCAGTCCAAGTGATTCTTAAGAGTCTTCTCCAACACCACATTTCAAAAGCATCAATTCTTTGGCACACAGCTTTCTTTATAATCCAGCTCTCACATCCCTACATGACTCTTGGAAAAACCATAGCTTTGACTAGACAGAACTTGGTGGGCAAAGTAATGTCTCTGCTTTTTAATATGCTGTCTAGGTTCATCATAGCTTTTCTTCCAAGGAGAAAGCATCTTTTAATTTCATGGATGCATCACCATCTGCAGTGCTTTTGGAGCCCAAGCAAATAAAGTCTGTCAGTGTTTCCACTGTTTCCCCATCTTTTTGCCATGAAGTGATGGGACCAGATGCCATGATCTTAGCTTTCTGAATGTTGAGTTTTAAGCTAACTTTTTCACTCTCCTCTTTCACTTTCTTCAAGAGGCTCTTTAGTTCTTCTTTGCTTTCTGCCATAAGGGTGGTATCATCTGCGTATCTAGGCTATTGATATTTCCCCCAGCAATCTTGATTCCAGCTCATGCTTCATCCAGTCCAGCATTTCTCATGATGTACTCTGCATATAAGTTAAATAAGCAGGGTGACAGTATACAGCCTTGACGTACTTCTTTCCCGATTTGGGACCAGTTCATTGTTCCATGTCTGGTTCTAACTGTTGCTTCTTGACCTGCATACAGACATCTCAGGAGGCAGGGAAGGTGGTCTGCTATTCCCACCTCTTTAGGAATTTTCCACAGTTTGTTATGATCCACACAGTCAAAGGCTCTGTGTAATCAGTAAAGCAGAGTAGATGTTTTTCTGGAACTCTCTTGCTTTTTCTATGATCCAGCAGATATTGGCAATTTGATCTCTGGTTCCTCTGCCTTTTCTAAATCCAGCTTGAATATCTGGAAGTTCATGGTTCACATACTGTTGAAGCCTGGCTTGGAGAATTTTGAGCATTAATTTACTAGCGTGTGAGGTGAGTGCAATTGTGTGGTAGTTTGAACATTCTTTTGCATTGCCTTTCTTTGGGATTAGAATGTAAGTTGACCTTTTCCAGTCCTGTGGCCACTGCTGAGTTTTCCAAATTTGCTGGTATATTCAGTGTAGCACTTTCACAGCATCATCTTTGAGGATTTGAAATCGCTCAACTGGAATTCTACCAGCTCCACTAGCTTTGTTTGTAGTGATACTTTCTAAGGCCCACTTGACTTCACATTCCAGGATGTCTGTCTCTATTTGAGTGATCACACCATCGTGATTATCTGGGTTGTGAAGATCTTTTTTGTACAGTTCTTCTGTGTATTTCTTCCCACCTCTTCTTAATATCTTCTGCTTCCGTTAGGTCCATACCATTTCTGTCCTTTATTGAGCCCATCTTTGCATGAAATGTTCCCTTGGTATCTCTAATTTTCTTGAAGAGACCTCTAGTCTTTCTCATTCTTTGTCCTCCTCTATTTCTTTGCATTGATCACTGAGGAAGGCTTTATTATCTCTTCTTGCTATCCTTTGGAACTCTGCATTCAGATGGGTATATCTTTCCATTTCTCCTTTGCATTTCACTTCTCTTCTTTTCACAGCTATTTGTAAGGCCTCCTCAGACAGCCATTTTGCTTTTTTTCCATTTCTTTTTCTTGGGGATGGTCTTGATCACTGCCTACTGTAATGTCATGAGCTTCCATCTATAGTTCTTCAGGCACTCTGACTATCAGATCTAATCCCTTGTCCCCCACAATGAAAAGGACATCTTTTTGGGGTGTTAGTTCTAGAAGGTCTTCATAGAACTGTTCAACTTCAGCTTCTTCAGTATTACTGGTTGGGGCATAAAGTTGGATTACTGTGATATGAATGGTTTGCCTTGGAAACGAACCGAGATCATTCTGCCATTTTTGACATTGCATCCAAGTACTATATTTCAGACTCTTTTGTTGACTATGAGGGCTACTCCATTTCTTCTAAGGGATTCTTGCCCACGGTAGTAGATATAATGGTCATCTGAGTTAAATTCACCCATTCCAGTCCATTTTAGTTCACTGATTCCTAATACGCCGATGTTCACTCTTACCATCTCCTTTTGACCACTTCTAATTTACCTTGATTCATGGACCTAACATTCCAGGTTCCTATTGAAGACATCTAAGATCTCTCATCTTTCCCATTCTATTGTTTTCCTCTGTTTCTTTGCATTGATCACTTAGGAAGGCTTTATTATCTCTTCTTGCTATCCTTTGGAACTCTGCATTCAGAAGGATATATTTTTCCTTTTCTCCTTTGCCTTTCACTTCTCTTCTTTTCTCAGCTATTTTTAAGGCCTCCACAGACCACCATTTTGCCTTTTTGCACATCTTGGGGATGCTTTTGATCACCGCCTCTTGTATAATGTCACAAACCTCTGTCCGTAGTTTTTCAGGCACTCTGTCTATCAGATCTAATCCCTTGAATCTATTTTCACTTCCACTGTATAATCGTAAGGGATTTGATTTAGGTCATACCTGAATGATCTAGTGGTTTTCCCTACTTTCTTCAATTTAAGTCTAAATTTGACAATACAGAACTCATTATCTGAGCTACAGTCAGCTCCCAGTCTTGTTTTTGCTGACTGTATAGAGCCTCTCTATCTTTTAGCTGCAAAGAATATGATCAATCTGATTTTGATATTGACCATCTGGTGATGTCCATATGTAGAGTCTTCTCTTGTGTTGTTAGAAGATGGTGTTTCCTATGACCAGTGCATTCTCTTGGCAAAACTCTATTAGCTTTGCCCTGCTTCACTTTGTACTCTAATGCCAAACTTGTCTGTTACTCCAGGTATCTCTTGACTTCATACTTTTGCATTCCAGTCCCCTATGGTGAAAAGGACATCTTTTTTTGGTGTTAGTTCTAGAAGGTCTTATAAGTCATCATAGAATTTATTCAACTTCAGCTTCTTCAGCATTAGTGGCTGGGGCATAGACTTGGATTACTGTGGTACTGAAAATGTTTTGTCTTGGAAACAAACTAAGATCATTCTGTTATTTTTGAGATTGCACCCAAGTACTGCATTTTGGACTCTTGTTGCCTGTGAGGGCTACTCCATTTCTTGTAAGGGATTCTTGTCCACAGTAGTAGATACAATGGTTATCTGAGTTAAATTCACCCATTCCAGTCCATTTTAGTTCACTGATTCCTAAAATGTCTATGTTCACTCTTGCCATCTCCTGTTTGACCACTTCCAATTTACCTTGATTCATGGACCTAACATTCCAGGTTCCTATGCAATAATGTTTTACAGCATCAGACTTTCCTTCCATCACCAGTCACATCCACAGCTGGGCACTGTTTTTGCTTTGGCTCTGTCTCTTCATTCTTTCTGGAGGTATTTCTCTGTTCTTCTCCAGTAGGATATTGGGCACCTACTGAACTGGGGAGTTCATCTCTCAGTCTCATACCTTTTTGCCTTTTCATACTGTTCATGGGGTTTTCAAGGCAAAATACTGAAGTGGTTTGCCATTCCCTTTTCCAGCAGACCATGTTTTGTCAGAACTCTCCACCATGACCCATCCATCTTGGGTGGCCCTACATGACGTGGCTCATAGTTTCATTGAGTTAGACAAGGCTGTGGTCCATGTGATCAGTTTGGTTAGTTCTCTGTGATTGTGGTTTCCATTCTGTCTGCCCTCTGATGGAGAAGAATAAGAGGCTTGTGGAAGCTTCCTGATGGGAGGGACTGGCTGTGGCAGAATCTAGGTCTTGCTCTGATGGGTGGGGCTGTGTTCCTTCCCTGTAGTTTGGCCTGAGTAATGGCTACCTCCTTCAAAAGGAAAGAGGTTAAAAAGACCTAAATACATGATCCAAGAAAAAGAAATGCAATAAGGCAAAATGATTGTTTGAGGAGGCCTTACAAATAGCTGAGAAGAGAAGTGAAAGACAAAGGAGAAACAGAAAGATATACCCATTTGAATGCAGAGTTCCAAAGAATAGCAAGGGGAGATAAGAAAGCCTTCTTCAGTGATCAATGCAAAGAAATAGAGGAGGACAAAGAATGAGAAAGACTAGAGGTCTCTTCAAGAAAATTAGAGGTACCGAGACATTTCATGCAAAGATGGCCACAATAGAGAACAGAAATGGTATGGACCTAATAGAAGCAGAAGGTATTAAGAAGAGGTGGCAAGAATACACAGAAGAACTATATATAAAAAATATCTTTATGACCCAGATAATCACGATGTTGTGATCACTCACCTAGAGCCAGACATCCTGGGGTGCGAAGTCAAGTGGGCCTTAGAAAGTATCACTACAAACAAAGCTAGTGGAGCTGGTAGAATTCCAGTTGAGCGATTTCAAATCCTAAAAGATGATGCTGTGAAAGTGCTACACTGAATATACCAGCAAATTTGGAAAACTCAGCAGTGGCCACAGGACTGGAAAAGGTCAACTTACATTCTAATCCCAAAGAAAGGCAATGCGAAAGAATGTTCAAACTACCACACAATTGCACTCATCTCACACGCTAGTAAATTAATGCTCAAAATTCTCCAAGCCAGGCTTCAACAGTATGTGAACCATGAACTTCCAGATATTCAAGCTGGATTTAGAAAAGGCAGAGGAACCAGAGATCAAATTGCCAACATCTGCTGGATCATAGAAAAAGCAAGAGAATACCAGAAAAACATCTACTCTGCTTTACTGATTACACAGAGCCTTTGACTGTGTGGATCATAACAAACTGGAAAATTCTTTAAGAGATAGGAATAGCAGACCACCTTCCCTGCCTCCTGAGAAGTCTGTATGCAGGTCAAGAAGCAACAGTTAGAACCAGACATGGAACAACGGACTGCTTCCAAATCGGGAAAGAAGTACGTCAAGGCTGTATACTGTCACCCTGCTTATTTAACTTATATGCAGAGTACATCATGAGAAATGCTGGACTGGATGAAGCATGAGCTGGAATCAAGATTGCTGGGGGAAATATCAATAGCCTAGATACGCAGATGATACCACCCTTATGGCAGAAAGCAAAGAAGAACTAAAGAGCCTCTTGAAGAAAGTGAAAGAGGAGAGTGAAAAAGTTAGCTTAAAACTCAACATTCAGAAAGCTAAGATCATGGCATCTGGTCCCATCACTTCATGGCAAAAAGATGGGGAAACAGTGGAAACACTGACAGACTTTATTTGCTTGGGCTCCAAAAGCACTGCAGATGGTGATGCATCCATGAAATTAAAAGATGCTTTCTCCTTGGAAGAAAAGCTATGATGAACCTAGACAGCATATTAAAAAGCAGAGACATTACTTTGCCCACCAAGTTCTGTCTAGTCAAAGCTATGGTTTTTCCAGGAGTCATGTAGGGATGTGAGAGCTGGACTATAAAGAAAGCCAAGCACCGAAAAATTGCTGCTTTTGACCTGTGGTGTTGGAGAAGATGCTTGAGAGTCTCTTGGACAGCTAGGAGATCCAACCAGTCCATCCTAAAGGAAATCAGTCTTGAATATTCATTGGAAGGACTGATGCTGAAGCTGAAACTCCAATACTTTGGTCACCTCATGTGAAGAACTGATTCATTTGATAAGACCCTGATGCTGGGAAAGATTGAAGGCTGCAGGTGATGGGGACAGCAGAGGATGAGATGGTTGGATGGCATCACCGACTCAGTGGACATTAATTTGAGTAAACTCCAGAAGTTGGTGATTTGACAGGGAGGCCTGGTGTGCTGCAGTTCATGGGATGGCAAAGAGTCAGACCCAACTGAGTGACTGAACTAAACTGAACTGAAATAAGTGAAGCCATATAGCAGATTTTTCAGTACGAAGTTACAGTAGCTTACAAGTCAATAAATACAGAGATTCAGTAGAATTCCAGTCAATATTATCTGAGAGGTTTTCCTGGAACTTGATGAAATGATACTAGAATTTTTATGGGAGTACAGAGGCCTAGAATAGCCAATATTCTCTGGAAGAAGACCGCTAGGAAACTTGCCCTGCCAGATCTGCTAAAGCTATGGGAATTAAATCAGTGTGATATTTATACGGGAACAGATAAAACAGGCCAGTGGAACAGAAGAGAGGGTTCCAAACAGACATGTACACATGGACGCTTGAAAGAAGACAAAGTGGCCATGGTGGATTGCATGAAGTTGACAAATGGTATTGGGACAATTGGTTATCCATGTGGAAGAACCTGAAATCAGATCTGAACTTAAGCTGCACACAAACATCAAGTTCAAATTGAATAAAGACTTAAATATGAAAGGCAAATGTATAAAGCTTTTAGAAGGCAAATTAGGAGAATATCTTTATGGTATTCTAAGGGTAAAGGAGGGTTTTTCTAAGCCAAAATATGAAAGCATAAACCATAATGAAAAATTGAAAAATTCAATTTGGTTAAATATCTTTCAAAAGATACCAAATAAGGAGTAAAAAGAGGTCATAAAGATGAAAAAGGTATTTCAACACATAAAATCAAGTACCAAAAAGGACTAACATCCAGAATATATTAAAATGTACTATCAATAAGAAAAAGACAGCATGGTCCAATAGAAAAAAGAATGAAAATAGGCACTTCATGAAGAGAGTCTCAAATTCACTAGTGGTCATCCTTTTCTAACAATCAAGGAAATATATATTATTATTAAAATGATAATTTCCTACTCATTGGATGGGTGAAAATTTTAATTCTGATAAATGCAGACGGCAAGTCCATGGAATAATGAGCCCTCTAATCTACTGTAACTTGGAATAATGTAATTATGCAGAATATAACTTGGTATAAACATTTTACAAACATTTTGGCATTACCTAGTAAAGTTAAAATGTGCATATCCTGAATCTATTCCTTATACATCAGAGTATGTAACCTGGAGAAACTCTGCTTATGTGTGTTAAAAGACATGTAGAAGAATGTCCCATAGGCTTCCTCGGTGGCTCGGGTGTAAAGAGTCCACTTGCCAATGCAGGAGATACAGGTTCGATCCCTGGGTTGGGAAGATCCCCTAGAGAAGGAAATGGCAACCCACTCCAGTATTCTTATCTGGGAAATCCCATGGACAGAAGAGCATGGCAGGCTGAGTGACTAAACAACACAGAAATAGATGAATATCCTAGCAGCATTGTTCATGATAGCTCTGACTGGTGACATTCCAAATGTCCATAAAGAGTAAAATAGATCGGCTATGGCTTATTTATACAGTGGAAAAATACACAGCAGAGAAAATGATTGAACTACTATAACATGGATGATTCTCAAAAAACAGAGTAATGATAAAAGATATAAAAAAGCATGAAAAATGTAACAAAATAATCTACTAAGACTACAAATGGCATGATTCCATTTATATAAAAAATAAAAACTGGCAAAACCAAGTATTATACTCGAAGACGTGCATACATAGTTAGTAAATTATAAAGAAGATCAGGGCTATGATTAATAAAAATCTTAGATACAGGGAGTGGAGGCAGTTTAACTGGAGAGAGGTCCACAGAAGCCTCTAGGATACTTGGTAATATTCTGTTTCTTATTCTGGGCACATTCTGGTTACACATTTCACCATTATTTTAAACATTTACAGATAACATTTATTCATTTATCTGTGATACATCCTGCAATTAAATAAAAACTCTGCTTTGTGGTGTTATGGCAAAGATTAAAAAGATTAAATGACCCACGACACACACATGGTGCCAGGCATAAAAGTGATCAATATAATACGTGTGTAAATTTTTTTTAAAAAGAGTAAAATCATTCTCCCCTGAGCCTTGGCAAGGGTGGGACTGGAAGGCACAGAGGAGTAGGCTGTGGACAGCAGGGGAGTCTGATGTGTCCCAAGTAAGGATGCAGAGCCTTGGACATTGGCTGGAGCTCATCCAGTCCCTGAGGAATCTGCCAAGTGAAGCAGGCAGACACATTCCAGAGGATGGCATGTTTACAACCTCTTGGCCCAACACCACTGCCATAAAAGCAGCCAGCTCAAATCCCTTTCTTCTTATCTACAAATGAGCCCCAGGACATTATACCCTTCCTGGAAGAAAATACTGTTTTCTAAGAGAAGATGACCTGAAGTCTCTGCAGCTCCTCTCCACCCACCAGCCCTGCAGAGATTTCACAAGGAGTAATGTGACCATCTGGCGATGCTTTTCTACCTCACCGTGGATATATGTGTGTCTTAGTCGCTCGGTTCTGTCCGACTCTTTGCTACCGCATGGTAGCAGGCTCCTCTATCTATGGGATTCTCCAGGCAAGAATATTGGAATGGGTTGCCATTCCCTTCTCCAGGGCATCTTCCCGACCCGGGGATCGAACCTGCATCTCCTGCATTGCAGGCAGATTCTTTACTGTCTGAGCCATCACAGAAGGAAATCTCAAACACACTGGCTGGAGGGCAGGTCTCACTGTGGGCCCTCCAGGCCTTTTAACCAAACTTCAGTGAGCATTGATAACCTCAGGACACTTTGCTGGATGCGTGGTGTGACGGGTTGAATTGTGTCCCCTCGAATGTGTTGCAGTCCTAACTCCAGTCCCTATGAATGCGACCTTATTTGAAAATACGGTTTTTGCATGTGATCAAGTTAAGATGAAGTCATGAGGGAGGGCGCTAGTCCAAAGTGACTGGCTGCTTATAAAAGGGAAATTTGGACACAGAAAGACCAGTCACACAGGGAGAATGCCATGTGGAAATTAGTGTTTTGCTGCTACAAGCCAAGAGGCTACCAGAAGCTAGGAGAGAGCCTGGAGCAGATCCTCCCTTCATGCCTTCAGTGGGGCGTGGCCCTGCCCAGACCTTAAGCTCAGACTTCTAGCCTCCAGAACTGTGAGACAGTGTGTTTCTGTTGTTTAAACCACCCAATTTGTGGTACAATATTTGGTAACCTCAGGCTGAGCTGTGCTTAGTCACTCAGTCCTGTCCGACTCTTTGCGACCCCATGGACTGTAGCCCACCAGGCTCCCCTGTCCGTGGGGGTTCTCCAGGCAAGAATACTGGAGTGGGTTGCCATGCCCTCCTCCAGGTGGATCTTCCCAACCCAGGGATCGAACCCAGGTCTCCCTCACTGCAGGCGGATTCTTTACCGTCTGAGCCACCAGGCAAGCACCAGGAAACTAATACAAATGGGCAGACGTGAAGATGAAAAGGATAAAACTCCCTGCCCTCACGGAGCTAACTGTCTCCAAGGGCATGGGAAGAAACAGTTGTATTTCAAGCAGAATGAAGTACATAAAATAACAAAAAAGCAAGGACACTGTTCTGGTTCAGGCTGGAGAGTAATTCCAACAGTAGAATGCAAGATGAAGCTTCACACTTTCATTTATTTATTCTTTTTTCCCACATTTTCATTTATTCACAGGGAGCTATCAATTATATTAAAAGTATAAGCTTTGGAATCACAAGTTCAAATTTCAGCTCACTTGGTTTTTAGTGATGTGATCCTGGGAATGTTATTTGTTGTTATTGTTCAGTCACTAAGTTGTGTCTGACTCTGCAACCTTGTGGACTGCAGCACGCCAGGCTTCCTGTCCTTCACTTATCTCCTGGAGTTTGCTCAAATTCACGTCCATTGAGCTGGTGATGCTATCTAACCATTTCATCCTCTGCCGCCCCCTTCTCATTTTTGTATCTTCATTAAGGCTCTTTTCCCCCAATCTGTAAAATGAGGATAATCATACTTAAATCATAGAGTCATTATCTTTATTTAATAAACAATATATTGGAATCTATATATGCATATATCATATATATAATATATATAAATATTTCAGTACATTGCCTGACACATAGGAAGTGGCATAAATGGAGTTGATTACATGCAGCAGAGGCATCAGCAGTTCTATTTATCCACAAAATTTATTGTGTCTGCTATGAGTCAGTCAACATGTTAGGGATACAAAAATAAGGCAGTTGTTCCTGCCCTCAAGGAGTTCATAGTCAAAAAAAAAAAGGGAGTTCACAGTCAAGTTCCTTCCTGTCGCAGAGACAAATGTGGAAGCAAAGAATTACAAAATAATAGAATAAATACTGGTAGAGGCAGATGTCAAGGGAGAGCCAAATCTGGGGTGTCTCAATGAGGGATCAGGGTAGAGGCAAAGAGGTGATGCTTGAGATGGGTTTTGAAGGATGAGTAAGAGTTTGTTGAGGAGAAGGCCATTCCAAGGAGCAGGAAGAAGTGTGTACAAAGAAGCAGAAGCAAGGAAGAATGGGCAACAAGGTTTGGAGAAGGGCAAATAGTTTGGTATAGTGGAAGCACAGGAACCTGGAGGTGATCGTGAAAAGATGGGCAGGGCCATGTTACCAAAGGCTCTCTATGCCAGGCGAAGGAGTTTGGACTTTTCTCTAGGCAATGAGAGCTTTTGAGAGACTTTTTGTTTTTTAGTAATGGATGGTATGTAACGGTAAGCTTTTAGACATGTTGCTGTAGCATTAGTGAAGAGGTGAGAAAAGAGACAGGGGAAACCAGTTAGGAGGTGATCATATTAGTCAAGACCACAAACTATGAAGACTAGTGCTGAGTCCGCAGCGGTGGGTGGGCTCGGGAAATGGGAGACAGTGTGAGCTGACATCTGTGATGCCTTGCGGCTGCCCTGCATTTTTTAAACACTCTTCCAATGCTTTGGGAATTTCCCAGGAAGCCTTCCTGACAGATGGGGAACAGGCATGTGATCTAGGCTCTGCCCATTAGTACTTGATTTTAGAAAAGAGGGATGTGAAGAAAGAGATAACAGGGAACACATTCTGCAGAGGAGAGTGGGGGCCACTGAGTTTTGAGAGACAGTGGCCCTAGCTATAATTTCCCACTCTGGAGTTTGTTGTGGTCTTTGGGGCCTGGGTCAGCAGTGGCAGTGACGGGTTTCCTCTGGACAGCTCGGCAGGGTGACGTGGGCATAGTTCTTGTCTGCAGATCCGCCACGTTGGGCCTTCGGCCCTCCTGGAGATGCTGTGTGCTACCTGATAGTTTAGTAAGTGCTTCTTTATTTTTCTTAAAGCAGCTAGAGTGGATTCTGTTGTTTGTGACCAAGAACACAATCTGATGCCAGTAGAAATGATGGAATTTGGTGGTAGACTAGGGGTGACACAAAGGGTGAAATCTAGAATGACACCCAGAATTCTGTCTTGAGGGCCGAGATGAATAGTAGTGCTGTTAATTATGCTTGGAAATGACGGGGGATGAATGGAAGGAATAGTGAGCTCAGCTTCCATGCTGAGTTTGAATTTCCTTTTGGACTTGTGGGTCAGGGACAGCAAGTTATATGGATCTGGGTATCAGTGAGAAAGTCTTTAAAACAAATTGTGGACTGGTTGTTGTTGTTCAGTCCCTCAGTTGTGTCTGACTCTTTGTGACCCCATGGACTGTAGCAGCCAGGCTTCCCTGTCCTTCACTATCTCCTGGAGTTTGCTCAAACTAATGCCCATTGAGTTGGTGATGCCATCCAACTATCTCATCCTCTGTTGTCCCCTTCTCCTCCTGCCCTCAATCCTTTCCAGCATCAGGGTCTTTTTCCAATGAGTCAGTTCTTCGCATCAGGTGGCCAAAGTATTTGGAACTTCAACTTCAGCGTCAGTCCTTCTTTATGGTCCAACACTCACATCCATACATAACTACTGGAAAAACCATAGCTTTAACTATACCGACTTGTTGGCAACGTGATGTCTCTGCTTTTTAATATGCTGTTTTGGTTTGTCATAGCTTTTCTTCTAAGGAGCAAGCATCTTTTAATTTCATGGCTGCATCACCATCTTCAGTGATTTTGGAGCCCAAGAAAATAAAGACTGTCACTGTTTCTATTGTTTCCCCATCTATTGGCCATGAAGTGATGGGACCATATGCCATGATCTTAGTTTTTTGAATGTTGAGTTTAAAGGCAGCTTTTTCACTCTCCTCTTTCACCTTCATCAAGAGGCTGTCTAGTTTCTTTTTGCTTTCTGCCATTGGGGTGGCTCTATGTGCATATATGAGGTTATTGATATTTCTCCTGGCAATCTTGATATTCATTCAATAAATTAATATAAACTGAACACTTACAAATTACCAGGCACTGGGGAAACACTTGTGAATAATACAATTATGAAAGTTAGTTGCAGAGTTGGATCCAACTCTGTGATCCCATAGACTGTGGCCTGCCCTGCTCCTCTGTCCATGGAATTCTCCAGGTAAGAATACTGGAATGGGATGCCATTTCCTTCTCCAGGGGATCTTCCTGACCCAGGGATCTAACCTGGGTCTCCTGCATTGCAGGCAGATTCTTTACCAACTGAGCCACTAGGGAAACAAGACAATTATAAAATTGTCAATTTCATAAAATTTATAATCTAATAGGATAAGTAAAAAATAAACAAGTAAATATAAAATATGATTTTGGAATGATAAGTGTTCACAAAGAAAAATAGAGCAAAGCAAAGTGGTAAAGAATGATGGTTGGAGGTGGGGTTGGAACAGCTATTTCAGAAAGGGTGTTCAGGAAGTTGTCTCTGAGGAGGTGACATTAAAAGGAATTAGGGAGTAGGTCCTACAAAGGTTTGAAGACAAGGAGAAGCAATCTGAATGAAGCAGTGCAAAGGGAAGATAAGCATAGGGTGTTTTAGGGACAGCAGGAAGGACTACATGGGCAGAGGAAAATGACCAAGAAGAGAGTGATAGAAATTGCTTTTGGAGAGGTGGTCAGGGACTAGTCATATTGAGTTTACATTGTTGACCTTGTTGAGGGATTTGTATCTTATTCTAAGTTTGATGAGAAGCCATTATAGAGTTCTGAGCAGGGCGTGAAATGATGTCACTTAAGCTTTTAATGACCACTGCTGCCATTTGGAGTAGAGTCTTCAGGAAACAAGGGCCAAAGAAGGTAGACCAGATGCAAGGCTAGTGCAGGAATCCAGGCAGAATATGATGGTAGCTTAGACTCAAGAGGTGATGAGAATGACAGGGTGATGAGAAATGTTTGGATGCTGGATATCTTTAGAAAGTACAACCAGTGGGACTTGCCAGTGGAATTGCTGTGGATATTAGGGAGAGGGAGATCTCGAATGACTCTCATGTTTTTGGCTTAAGGAATTAGGTGACCAGTGGTATGATTTAACAAGGTGGATGAGAGCCAGTTTGGGGAGCAGTGGTGTAAATCAAGTATTTCAATTTGAACTTAAGTTGGAGATGTCTATTAGATATCAAAATGGAAAAGTTTGGGGCAAGAATGATCGATTTGGAAGTCATCATCTCAGAGACAGTATTTAGCCATCTCCCTTCCCTCTCTCCCCCATAAATCTCTTGCCAAATGCCCCCTGAAACCTTGGGGGAAGCCTCCTGTTGTGGGTGAGTTATGGGGGGAATCTTCATCTTCCCTCTCTGGCATAAGTCTTTTCCCAGGAGGTCTGTGCTGAGTCTACCACAAGTAAAATATAGAAAATAGGAAAAACAGAAAACCACGGCAAGAAATTTTATAGAAAAGTGCATTGCATTGCATTGTTTTTGTTGTTCAGTCGCTGAGTCATGTCTGACTCTTTGCAACCCCATGGACTGCAGCACGCCAGGCTCCTCTGTAGTCTGCTCAAATTTATGTTCATTGAGTCTGTGATTCTGTCTAACCATCTCATCCTCTGCCTCCCCCTTCTCCTGTTGCCTGCAGTCTTTTCCAGCATCAGGGTCTTTTCTAATGAGTTGCCTCTTTGAGTCAGGTGGCCAAAGTATTGGAGCTTTAGCATCAGTCCTTCCAATGAATATTCAGGGTTGACTTCCTTTAGGATTGACTGGTTTGATCATTACATTGCATTATGAGTTTTAAATTTTTAAGTTGAGTGAATACATAGTATATGTGTACTACATGTTTTAGGCTTTAATCCTCTGTAAAGTAGCAACTGTTTTGTTTTGTGACTTCTTGAGAAGCAGTTTGGAGAAGTGGTTAAGATCACTGGCCTTGGAATTCCACTTCTTGTTCCAATTTAGAATGCATAATCTTGGTTTTGGTCTATAATCCCAATCTTGGTCTAATTTGGATCCTTTCATATCCTTATCAGTTCAGCTCGTTCAGTTGCTCAGCCATGTCCAACTCTTTGCGACCCCATGAACCGCAGCACACCAGGCCTCCCTGTCCATCACCAACTCCCGGAATCCACCCAAACCCATGTCCACTGAGTCGGTGATGCCATCCAACCATCTCATCCTCTGTCATCCCCTTCTCCTCTTGCCCTCAATCCCTCCCAGCATCAGGGTCTTTTCCATTGAGTCAGCTCTTCGCATCAGGTGGCCAAAGTACTGGAGTTTCAGCTTCAGCATCAGTCCTTCCAATGAACACCCAGGACTGATCTCCTTTAGGATGGACTGGTTGGATCTGCTCGCAGTCCAAGGGACTCTCAAGAGTCTTCTCCAACCCCACAGTTCAAAAGCATCAATTAAAAAAAAAAAAAAAAAAAGCATCAATTCTTCGACACTCAGCTTTCTTTACAGTCCAACTCTCACATCCATACATGACCACTGGAAAAACCAAAGCCTTGACTAGACGGACCTTTGTTGGCACAGCAATGTCTGTGCTTTTTAATGTGCTGTCTAGGTTGGTAACCACTAACTCTTAGTATTATGTGTTTTGTAGGAATCTAGGCCTGCTGTGTGCCCTGCATAGGAAATGCTCAAGCAGAGGCTAAAATACTCCTACTGTTAAAATGTTGTAAGGGGATACAGTACTGGGACATGGGGACAAGGGTGTCTGGATCTAACATCGTCTTAGATTATTTTCCGTTCTGTGAGATAATTCTTTTGCTGCCTGGGAGCACAATATGTGAACCTGAGGACAAAGAATGAGGCTGGTGAGCAGGGGGCTGCTCAGGGCCCTTTCAATGCCACTGCCTTTCTTGACATGCTCATCCTCATCTCAGGTGCCAGATGTTTGGTTGTGCTGCCTGCTTATTTGGGTTCCCTGCTTCTCCTTTCCTCCTATTTGGTCAAGTCCCATTGCCACATAACCCTTTTGTCTATCAGCTTGAAAAATAACCCATCTTGATTCTTCAGGTAAGTCTTCGATAGCTACCTGGCCGTAAGGATGCATCTTTCATCCTTCCTTCTAGGCACTATTTAGCATTTTAGCAAATACTACTGTGACGAGGTTGCACAGGTGAATGAGATGTGCACCAAGCTGGAGTGGGGGGCGGATGGCAGAGCCCATGCTGGACAGTGTAGTGGGATTTGGACAAGTCCCCATGGCCCACCCTGCTGGAGCCCGTAGAAGAGTTATTCTAGAAAGGATTGGATTCATCTAAACTCTAAGCTCTGAAAAATAGGAAATGAAGTTTGTACACCCAATGGGTTTCACCATGCCTGTAGCATGGGACTCTAATTTCTCTGGAGAGAATGGATAAGACCTTTCAGGCTAGCAACAAGGATAATAAAACTCTTTTGCAGCTATGTTTGAGTGCTGTGCTGCTATTCTGAGATAGGCACCATATACCTGCACTTGTCTCAGAAAATCCAGGTCAGTATATGTGGTTTGCATTGTTTTAAAAAAGCACATAATAGAACCTAACTGTAAGAGTGCCTTCCCCGGGTGATTCCTTCCAGATGCAACTGGACAAGATCTCACTCTCCTCTGCCTCTCCCTCACTGAGAGTGTGAGAGGGGTGGTCCGTGTCTAAGTATTTATTGGTGTGAGGGGGGTCTCACTAGGGGAAATGTCAACACTTTGACTGAGTCTTTGTGTAACCAAGTGAGCAGCCAAGAAAAAGCTCACATCCTCTGTCTAAAAGGACATGACAGCCAAGTGTAATGAATGATTCCTGACCAGATCCTGAGTTAGGAATAAAAAACTGTCAAAGATATTTTTCAACTATTGAAGAAAGTTGAATATGGATTGTATATTAATTAGATCCTTACTATTTAGAGTTCGGGCAGCTGACCAGCAGTGGCAGCGTCTAGAAGCTTGTTAGAAACACAGCTTCAACCCCAGGTTGTTTGTATGCACATTAAAGGTTGAGAAGCATTATGTTAGAATATTAGATGATATTATTAAATCAGTTTAACACTTCTTTGTAAAAAATTTTTAATTTTTAGTTGAAGCACAATTAATTTTCAATGTTGTGTTAGTTTCAATTGTACAGCAGGGTGATTCAGTTATACACAGATATATTATTTTTCAGATTATTTTTCCACCATAGGTTAGTATAAGATATTGAGTATTGTTCCCTGTACTATACAGTAGGTCTTTGTCATTTACCTATTTTATGTATAGTAGTAGTATGTATATGTTAGTCCCAAACTTCTAATTTATCTCCCCCTCATCCCCTTTTGTAACCACAAGTTTGTTTTCTATGTCTGTGAATCTATTTCTGTTTTGAAAATAAGTACATTGGTATTAGTTTTTTAGATTCCACAAATGAGTGATATCATATGATATTTGTCTTATTCTGACTGACTTCACTCAGTATGACAGTCTCTAGGTCCATCCACGTTGCTGCAAATGGCATTATTTCATTCTTTTTTATGACTGAATAGTATTACGTTTCTTGGTTGTGATATTACGACGTCAGGGGAATGCTTCTGTGTGTGTGTAGAGGGGAGGCGCGTCTGGGTCATCCAAGTGGCATTCAGAGGCATGTCTTCAACCCAGACCAAAGGTGAAGCCCTCAAGGGAACTGGACTCTTGAGGCACCATGGATTGTCCTGCTAGAGCCGTTTAGAGTCTTTACGAGATGGGATGGCCCAGATGTGGAGACGGGCACTACACATAGGAGAGAGCAGTGGTGGCGGCAGGCTGCCCCCGTGGGAAGAAATTCCACTCCCAGAGGCGCCTGGGGATTCGTTCCCAGTGTGTGACAAGGCGACTGGGTTAGGAGTTTGGGTGTGTCCCCTTACTCAGTGGAGAATTTTCCCCCTGTGTTGGATGACACAGCTGAAAATTCCTTCCTTCATATGTTATAATTCCCTTTGGTTTTCCCCAACCCTTTTCTGAGGTCTGACAACACCCGTACAATGCTGTGCATCAATGACTGGGGAGAAGAGGCCTGTCTTGTGCTCACAGCCCTCAGTGGAGGACTTTGCAGAGGGAGCAGTGTCCATCCAGAGGGTGAGGGTCTTGGGGTTCCAGGCTGCATTTTTCAGAAGGGGAGGTGAGCTGCTGCCAGCTCCTGGGTCTCAGTTCAGTATCTCTGTCTCCTCCGCAGGTCTGAATTTTGTATTCAGGATTATTAACTTGGAGACCTTTTCTGTACTTGCCAAATCACATAAGGGAAGTGGTAAGGATGGACCTCCCCCAAGCCCCATATGTCTGTAGCTGTAGAGGATTTGATTCATGCTGGGTGTTTATTTCAAATAAAGAGACTAGCACAAATGGAAAAGATCTGAGAAATTGCCTCCTCCCATTTGTTTCCAAATTCCACTCAGGTTTGGAACTTTTTTGAATAATTTTCATTTTGAAACTTGAAAAGGTAGAAGAATCCAGCCTCCTTCGGCTCATAGGAGACATAGATAAGCATCTCCCACAAAGGTACACGATTATGTTACCCTTCTGGAATCCTGGTAGCCAATTCAAGTTGTTTTTGAAGCACAATGCTACCCATGAGGCCTAAACTAAAAGAACCAGACATTCCAGATTGACTCAAATAATTCCATTTTTTAAATGTAATGTTCTGGCACCTCTGTGATTTCCATATTTGTTCCAGTTTTCATCACACCCTGTGATATTGAATGGCAAGATCAAGAACAAAATGCTTCTTTGAATGACTCAGCTGCCTTCCCACCTTATGGCTGTCAGGTATACAACACAGTTTGTCAGGAATTAGAGGAAAACAAAATTTAGAATTTATTTCTCTTTGAGAATTTAGAGAATTAGAATTTAGTTTTCTTTCAACAAATATAAAGAAGGTAAAATTTGTTATGTGTTTGTACGGGGAGAGAAAATCTCATTAGAAAATAAAACAAAAAACAAAGGAAGGAAATCCTCAATAGAAACTATGGATCTTTGATGACTTTTTCATTTCTGCATGATTTGAGATTTAGAAGAGCCAAGCTGAAACCTATTTTGTTCCTCACTCTATCTTATAATTTGAGGGGAAAATGACATTAGTAACTATTGGACCATATCATTCTCGAATACACAGTAATTTAGCTTTGCAGGCAAGTCACAACGCAAGCCACCCCAAGATAGGAAGGTTAAGTCTGTTTCACTTCCTTTGGAACTGTTTGTAAACATTCAGAGCTCAGATCTGGGCTGTCCAGTCTATGGTCCGTGCTGCACGGCTGTGTTGTCTCTGACTCTACAGAACAAGAGTTTATACAACTGAACTGGAAAACAGCTCTCCTGTGCTATGTCTAGTCCAGTCTGTGTAGGCCAGGCTTTATCAGTTTTGGGTACTCTGTGTGATAATTACTCCTTGCCAAACACACTTGTCTGAATTATTCCATGAAACGACGTGATAAATGGGTTTATCAAGACCATTAAGTCTTGAAGAACTTAAATTAGTCCCAGATGACTCTCTCTCTAGTTAAAAAATGAATTTAAATACAATCTGAATGTAAACATATTTTTAACTCCGAGTTCTATTTCAACCACTGAAGCACCTTCTGGCACTAGGCACTGTGTCTATTTTTTTGGCATTTATGACTTTTGTGCTTGTTGGAAACAAAGAAGATCTCAGGTGCCTATATCTATTTTTTACATTTATGACTCTTTTGTGTTTGTTGGAAATGAACACGTTCTTGATTTTTTTATCTGTAAAATAAAATAATAACAGCTGCTTCATAAGGATTTTAAGATGATTAAGATAGTAGACATAAAGTGATTTCACAATATGAGGTACATAGTGAATGTTTAATAAATTTAATTCCTTTAGTTCATGGTAGATGTATAAAGACTTGGAAAATGAGTTAAATATAGGTTTCTCCCACTATCTGAAAATAGAGAGTTCCTAGGAAATATTTCACAAGGTGAAATGTCAAAAAGTAAAAAAGCAATTATCTTAGGACACATCTTGCTAAGGATGCACAAAAGAAATCAAGATAAAGCACAGATCCTCACAGACAGTTCAAAGCTATGGCATCTTTTTTTTTTTAATTGAGGTTTGGTTGATTTACAATATTGTGTTTGTTTTGGATATACAGCAAATGATTCAGTCATACATACATATATATTTCACTTTATTTTCCACTGTAGGTTCTTAGAAGATACTGAATATAGTTCCCTGTGCCATACAGTAAACCTCTGTCGCTTATCAGTTGTATGTATAGCAGATTGTGTCTGTTAAGGCCATGCTTCTAATTTAGTCTCTCTCCCCGTTTTCCCCCTTGTTAATCATGTTTGTTTTCTCCATCTACAAGTCTGTTTCTGATTGATACAAAGATAAATATTATATGATATAACTTATCTGTGGAATCTAAAGAAGAATGCAAAAGCTATGGCATCCTGATGCTGAGATGCTGAGTGTAGTTTCCGGGGAAGGAGGTTGGCAGGGCCACTCTCACCACATGAGCTGGGTGCTACCTCTGTCAGTCTCTACAAGTCAGACACTGAACTGTATTTTTGTTTTTCACCTTTTTTCATAAAAGCAAAAAAATCCTCTTCAGATTTCTTTTAGCAAAAAGAGGTACTAACAGGCCTTTTGTAAAAGTGAAATGATATAAGGTCAAGTTTTGAAAAGTGGGTAATACCTGTATTAATATCCATCGGTTTTCAAATTAACATTTGTCTTTTATTGTAAAATAATGAGTGTTTTTTTAAAGATTCATTTATTTTATTTATTTTTGGCTGCGCTGGGTCTTCGCTGCTGCACACGGGCTTTCTCTGGGTGTGGCAAGCAAGGGCTACCCTTGGTTGTGGTGTGCGGGTTTCTCGTTGTGGTGGCTTCTCTCGTTGCTGAGATGGGCTCTAGAATGTCTGGGCCTCCGGAGTGGTGGTGCACAGACTTAGTTTCTCTGTGGCACGTGGGATCTTCCCAGACCAGGGATCAAACCTGTGTCCCCTGCACTGGCAGGTGGCTTCTTAACCACTAGACTACCAGGGAAGCCCAATAGTGAGTTTTAATGGCAATCAAGAGCTAATATTTTGTGCATTAGTTAAGTTTTAGAGTTGAAGGCTGTTCCCGATCTGCTTTTAAAGCCCTCTGCTTCTCTGGTCCTATTCCACACCACTTCTTTCCTGCTTCCAACTCACCAGTCTGACAGAACCATGTTCTAGTCCTGATACATTCCACAGTTTCTTTTCCACCTTTACTGAGATAAACTGACATGTAGCATTGTGTAAGTTTCAAGTGTATAATATGTTGACTTGATTCACTTATATATTGCAAAATGCTTACCACCACAGCATTGGGTAGGGTGTGACACCTGCATCACGTCCTAAATGACCATTTCTTCTTTGCAGTGAGAACATGTAAGATTCCCTCTCTTAGGAACTGTAAAGGATGTAATATAGTATCATTAAGTATAATCACCGTGCTATGCATTCAATCCTGGGAACTTAATGACTTTACAACTAGAAGTTTGAACTCTTTGACCAATGTTTCCCTCTCTCCTACCACCCCATGTGTCTGGTAACCACTATTCTATTCTGTTTCTTTGAGTCTGACTGTTTTAGAGTTCACACATATGTAATAATCATATAGTATTTGTCTTTATCTGGCTTATTCTGAGTTAATTTCTTATAGCATACTGCATTCAAGGTCCATGTTGCCATTAAGGATGGATCTTGAATGCAGTATGCTAAATGAATCCATTCTTCTTGTGGCTGAATTATATATATACATACATATCTTCGTATCCATTCATCTGTTGATGGACACAGGTTATCTCCATATATTGACTATTGATTGTAAAATTTCTGTCTTTCTTTTTGCTTAATTTACTTAATTTTTACTTTTTTTGGCCACATGGCTTGGTTTCCCAACTAGGGATTGAATCTGCACACTCTGCATTGGAAACACAGAGTCTTAACCACTGGACTGCCAGGGAAGCCCCCGATCCAACTCCAGAGTTGCTTGTATCATTTTTCACCTGTCAGTTAACTTCTTCCCCAGTTTCCTTGATTATGAGCCTATTCTTCCTTTAAAGTAATCACATCTTTTCTTCTACAAAGTCATCTCTGATGCCCTTAGTACAAAAATAATCTCTTCCTTCCAGTCATTCTCATGGCATTGCATATTTTTAAAATAAAAATTTAAACACAGAATAGGATTAGATTTACAGAGAAGTTGTGAGAACTGTATAGGGCATCCGTATTCCTCTTAGCTAGTTTCCCTTAACGTCTACATTCTACATTACTATGGTGCATTTGCCACGACTAATTAGCATCATTGGTATATACACTGAGCACTTTCATTTATATTGTAACTGACTCATAACTGTAAACTCCCTGAAGTCAGGCCCCGTGGCCACTAACTTTTTCATTTCTGTAATTCGTACTAAGTCTGTGTTTCCCACCGAGCACTGTGTGAGCACCAAAACAATACACGTCAAGTGAAAGAACAGTTGTCCTCATTCCTTTAATTGCCTACCGCAACCAAAGCCCTCAGTTTGTCTGTTTATTGTAAGTCAGCTTTTTGTTGGGGTAGAACATACATGCAGAAAAACGCGATCATAAATTACAGAGCTCACTGGATTTTCACAAGTGAGCACACTCATATAATTCACCCACATCTTCAAATAGATTATTTCCAGCACATTTTCTTTCCCCAGAAGTCCCCCAGTGTACCTCTCCTGGTAACTGCTGCTTTCCATTTTGATGTCTGATATTGCCCTCAGTTTTAATAATGAATTCACAACCACAGTATCTTGGTATAACCCACTTTTATATTGTCATATCCATGCAAAGTGGCTTGAATCTATCTATTAAAAAATTAACTGCTTGATTAAAGGAAGTACAATGAAGTAGTTTTCCCAACAGCCGAACAATGTCCATTGTCTTTGTAGTTTATATAGTTTCTGCATCAAGGTCCAGCTTATGGTTGGGAGTACCCACTCTGGCTGAAGGACAATCCCAGTCTGACAACATCAGTCAGGCCAGTGTAGGAAGTAGGACATAAACCATTTTGGTTTCTGTTCCCTTAGAAACACATGGAACAAAATAGAGTTTGCAAAATGGAAATATACAAAACCACCAGGGAAATAAATGTTATTTTTAAGCTTCTAAGAGGCTATCACAAATAACTGGGAGGAGAGTGGAAAGAATTCAAAACGCAGGTGACCTTTTAACAGGCAGAACACAGCAGGGTCAGCAAGTGCCTAGAGAATGTTGTGACTTGGAGAAAGATGCTGAGAGCCCAGGCCAAGAGGGACTGACCTCACTGGACATGATGAGGAGTAACTGTGAAGGAGCTGGCTTTTCCCTAGTCCTGTGAGAGCCAGACAGCAAAAAGGAAACCATCCTCCAGAAATGGAAGCTTTGAAAATCCCTGGATACTAAAAGAGGACCAGATTTTGAGATCTGGGAGCTGGTGGGTGTGCTGTTGGCAGGCAGGTCTGGAGTGTTTTCCAGAAGGCTGGTTCTCCTCTCCTCTCCGAGCAAGTACCATGGTGGTTTGTCTTAATGCTGCCAGTTGGTCAGTCTAGCTTCCCTCTTAGAGATAGCATTGAGGAAGCTGACCACACTGGAGACAGAGCTCTCTCCTAAAGGGAAAGCATCCCCAGACCAAGCAAAGAGGGAGAGGGGAAAGCCAGGGCTGTTCCTGGCTTTCCTTTGGGTTACAGACAGTCATGACCAAGCACAGCTGGGACCCACAGTGTTCTGGTCACTCACACAACTAGTAGAATGGTGTGCACATTTACTAACTAGACTGACAAGTGACAGAGTGTGTAAGATCTGGAAGAAAAGGCCCTGGGAAACTGAATTTACTCTCCAGCTGCCAGCCTTTCTCCCACTGTTCCCTTCTCCTATCACAACTTGCAGACAAGGTGATTTGCAGGAGGTAAAATAGAAGTAGGCTTATGCAGGAGCCCACAGAGAAGTTTTGGATGGCTCACAGGTTCTGCTTATCCCAGCTATCTGGATCTTACAAAAACATTACACCAGTCTCTCATAAAATGGAGCAGGGACTTTCCAGAGGGCAGATCACAGCAGGGCAGTAAATGCAAGTGGTGATTCTCTCCCTTCACTCAGACCTAGTTCTCCCTCCTTTTTTTTTCCTTTGATTTTATTAATTTTTTTAATAGAAAGAGACAAGTTTTCCGAAATAATACATTGGAGCTTGTGACCAACAGAATTAAAATAGATCGTTTAATAACAATGTTCTAAAAATAATCAAATCTGAGAGAACAGCATCGAAACATGTATATTATCAAGTGTGAAACAGATTACCAGTCCAGGTTGGATGTATGAGATAAATGCTCAGGGCTGGTGCACTGGGATGACCCAGAGGGATGGGATGGGGAGGGAGGTGGGAGGGGGTTCAGGATGGGGAACACATGTAACTCCATGGCTGATTCATGTCAATGTATGGCAAAAACCACTACAATATTATAAAGTAATTAACCTCCAACTAATAAAAATAATTGGGGGGGGGGAACAGTGAAAAAAATTAATCAAAAGATGCTTGCTCCCTGAAAGAAAAGCCATGACAAACCTAGACAGCGTGTTAAAAAGCAGAGACGTCACTTTGCAAACAAAGGTCTGTATAGTCAAAGCTGTGGTTTTTCCAGTAGTCATGTAGGGATGTGAAAGCTGGACCTTAAAAGAAAGCTGAGCACCGAAGAATTGACGCTTTCAAACTGTGGTGTTGAAGACTTTTGAGAGTCCCTTGGATAGCAAGGAGATCAAACCAGTCAATTCTAAAGGAAATCAACCCTGAATATTCATTGGAAGGACTGATGCTGAAACTCCAATACTTTGGCCACCTGATGTGAAGAGCTGACTCACTGGAAAAGATGCTGATGCTGGGAAAGATTGAAGGTGGGAGGAGAAGGGGGCGACAGAGGATGAGATGGTTGGATGGCATCACTGACTCAATGGACATAAGTCTGAGCAAACTCTGGGAGATAGTGAAGGACAGGGAAACCTGGCATGCTGCAGTCCATGGGGTCACAAAGAGTCGGACAGGAATTAGCGACTGAACAACAAAAAATAATTAAGCCCTTATCTTCACAGGGAGTTTTACCATAGTTGCCAGATTGCTACCTTCTTCTTGACCTCTCTTTCTCAGCTGAGTGGAGAGTGCATCCTCTTCTGTCGCCAGCCTCCATCTCCATTGCAAAGCCCTGTGACCTCCTGTGACTTCACAGACACAGAAAGCTCATCCTGCAGCCAGCCCCCACCTTGGTTCCCCACCCTCAGCAATACAGTAAAGGGCAGAAGCTCAAGTTCAAGTTCTCTCTCTAACATATACTGGATGAAATTCTTAGTTGGGGTTTGTATGTTTCACCAAAAACCAATCCCAGGCAAACATGAGAAAGGCTGCAAGGCTGGTCTACCTGTTACCTAGATTCCAGTAAAAAATGGAAATATCGTGGTGGTGGCTTAGTCACTAAGTCGTGTCCGACTCTTGTGACCCCGCGGACGGTAGCCTGTCAGGCTCCTCTGCCCATGGGATTCTCCAGGCAAGAATACTGGAGTGGGTTGCCATTTCCTTCTCCAGGGGATCTTCCCGACCCAGGAATTGAACCCAGGTCTCCTTCATTGCAGGCAGATACTTTACCAACTGAGCTAGGAGGGAAGCCCTGTCCTAGATGTCCATAAATAGAAATAATATTTTCGTCTCTGAGAGTACATCCACTAAGGAGGTTCTAAAGGAGCTTTACAGAAATGTTGGCTAATCCAAGCACATGCAATGTATCTCCTCCCACATTAAGTTTTAAAAGATTCAGAATTATTTCCTTATAACACGACTGCAGCTGGGCAGTGTTTAACACCTGAAAATCTATTGCAAAGAAAGACAAAAAAGGCTGGAAAGAAGTGCATCAAAATGAACAGAGATGGAGCCCGCAGGGTGAGCTGTTGATTACCTTTCTCTTTTATAATTTTCCAGCTTTTGAAATGAGCATGTCCTACTTTTATAACTATGAAAAACACAGAAAGTCTTGAACTTTTGCATTGAACCAGTGGGCCAAAGCAATAAAGAGCAGAGGCTCCGTGGCGGTGCACCCAGCGCTTCTCCGGGCCGCAGGGCAGAGTTGGCTACGGCCGTCTGGGCGGGGCGGAGTCCCGGGACCGCCTCCGGGCCTCAGGACCCTGCTCTGCGCCGGAGCCTTCAGAGGGGAGCCTGTTTTATCTCTGCGCACCTATGACGTCACCCTAGGAAAACCAGAAAGCGCCGATTAATCACGAAGTCAGGACTAATCCCTGAAAAGAATTCGGGTCGGGTTGAGATGAGAGGGTGCCCCAGACGGCGATGTCAGACGCCGCTGCGGGGGCCGCCGTCCGGACGGCCACGCCCTCGCCCCCGGCGGGCTCTGCGGGGGCGCATGCGCAACAGCCCGCAGGCCGCTGGCCGGCCACCTGCTCCCTCCCGCCAGGCAGGTTTGCTCTGTGCTGCGACAGTTCTTGACCATCACCACGGTGCTGAGACAATGGTTTGGCCACCATCTGCAGTAGTATCAGAGCCCCAAAGGGTAAATTAAATCCTGGACCGTAACTGGAATTCACTTGGAGAGAGAAGCCATTCTTAAAGTATAGAGTTTTATAGCTACCTGTTTTAATGAGATCTGTATTAGAGTTCCATATCATTCATGACTTTATTTTTATTAAAATTGTTTTAACGATTTCCAACCATTAGCCCGCTCCGTTAGCCAGTTGCTGGAGGATGGCCGGGCTCTAGGATCCAGAGTCAGGGTGCAGGCCTGTGTTCCCCAGGAGCCCTTGCGGGGAGCCACCGCAGCAAAAACAGAATGGGCACCAGCAGCATCGTGGAACAGGGCTGCCGGCCGATGCCTGGAGCGGCTTGCTTAGGGATGGTGAGCCTTGGATGCTGACTGTTTTCCTTGGAGATGGTCCTCACACTGGTCTTGCTAAAAAGCTATGTCCTCTGGGAGAAAAGTGATCAAAGGACTCTGGGGGTTCTGAGATGTCAGTAAAGTCATCAGACAGTGAAGTATGTCGTTCTTATGAATGGCTTTGTAAAATCTTCTGAAAAGAATTCCGGGTGAGGTGACACACTCTTTTCAGGCCAGTCAAGCAAAGGGCTTGAGGCATTTTAAGTGGGAAGCTGCTGAACTCTGCTCAGGAGGCAGTGCTGGGAAGACTGCCCCGGAGCACGGGGTGAGGGACACCGCCCTTTGCCTTCACAGCGTCTCATCTCACAGCAGACTCCTCCATGAACTTCCCCTTTCCATGAAGGAGCTCCCACTGGGGTCCCTGCAACTCAGTGTCCCAGCTCCCGCACCCTGTTTGTAGTCTAGTTTATCAGGCACGTGTTCAACTGTGAGCCATACCATGAGACACACCAGTGAGCAGGGTGTAGGCAAGTGCCTGGAACTTGGGGATGAGTGGAGATAGAGTTGGGGTCCACATGAGCAGCACTGGTACTCCTGAAAGATGCCCATAAATGCAAATTGCCCTGCCAGTTTGCTTTAATCACATCACAACTTGACACAATCTTTGTTTTCTTCCTTCCTTCCTTTCTTCCCCTCTCTCTTCCTTCTTCCCTCTCCCTCCCTCCCTGTCTCTCACTCACACTCTCTCACACACACTGTCTTTCTCATTCACACATGCACTCTCTCACACACACTCACACTCTCACACACTCATACACTCACTTCTTCTCACACACATACTTTCTCACTTTCTCTCACACACACTGTCTCTCTCACACACTGTCTCACGCACACACACATTTTCACTCACACTTTCTCACACACTCATTCTCACAGTCTCTCACACGCTCACACTCTCTCACATTCTCACTCACACTCACACTCATACACTCACACACACACACTTTTTCACATTCACACTTTCTCACACACATACTGTTTCTCACTCAGTTTCTCTCACACAGTCTCTTACACACTGTCTCATGCACACACACGCTTTTTCACTCACACACTCACACACTCTCACACTGTCTCTCACACATGTACTCTCTTTCTGTTTCTCTCACACAGTCTCTCTCACACACTGTCTCACGCTCACACACTGTCTCTCACTCACACTCTTTCTCACACTCTCTTACAGTCTCTCACTCTCTCACTCACACTCACAGTCTCTTTCTCACACACTCTGTCGCACACATTCTCTCATTCACACTCACACACACACTCAGTTTCTTTTTCACTCACTCACACTCTCTCTCTCACAACAGAGGTCTCACTAGGGTTGCTTTATGAACTTCACCAGCACACTCAGTGCTGCATCATGTTAGATTGCCTTGGCAGGGAAAAGGGTGTTTATCTGCTTTTGATCACTGTTGGAGTCTCAGGCCTTTAAATCCTTTGAACTTCGATCCATTGTTCCACACTGGCTGCTACTGATTCTACAACACCAGTGCTTTCTTTATTATATTTCTTTGGCTAAAGTGTGATGCCTTCTCTGCCTCTTGGACCCAAGGGGCTGGGGATGTGGAGGAGGGTTCCTAAGCCATAATCAGTAGCTTGAGTCCCTGTGGCCTGTTTGGAGCTCATAGTCAACATCTAACTGGGTTCAGGAGAAGTAGCAGTGGGTTTATGTAGATCAGGAGAGATAACCCAGTTCAAAGGTGTGGGAGGAAAAGATAGGGATGTTTGGTGGCTGCTAAAATCAGAGCTGCTTAAACTGAGGTTATCATCAGAATTACCCGGGAAACTTAAAAATAGAGGCTTCCAGAGTTGGGAGTGGAGCAGACGTCTGTGGTTTTCAAAGCTCTTGCCTGATTCTGATATCAGGTAAGGCAGGGCCCACTGGTTTATGGTGTGGGCTACTATGAATGAGGGTTAGCACTCAGCTTAGGTGACAGTGTTTCTGGGGGTGAGGCTGCTGATCAGAAATAATGAGTTTTTGGAGATATATTTAGCCCAGTTTTCCAAAATTAGCTTTACTGTTGGGGATGACTTTAAGACTTGGGACTCAGCTGAAGGGATCTGGGAAAAGGACCAAAGTACCTACCTCCTGAGTGATTAGGAGGCAAAGGTTTGCAGGTCCCTAAGCCTAAAGGAAAGGAGTTTGGCTCAGGTCAAAGAACCATCCGTCTTTTGAGGTAAACTGTATGTCCAAATTGCAGATGAGGAAACCAAAGCTCAGAGCAATTAGGTGAATCATCTAAGGATTCCCAGCTGGTTGGTGGCAGAGACAGAGCTTGACCTTTAGGCTGTTTGATTCCCGAATGTGAGTTCTTTTGATATCAGATTTCATTTCCCTTTTCAGAGGCCTTTTTAGTCCAAGAAGGGAGTTGAATATAAGTTGAAGAGTTGGGGTAGTGGAGGTGAGCAAAATTTAAAGAATGAATGATAGTGCTAAAAGATGCAAAGAGCATTTATTTTGAAAACTCATAGTGGGGTTATTGTTTCAATTAGGTTCTTCATAGTGTGAGATTTTAGTATGTCCATGATATCTTCAAATCAGCTTGAGTATTAGGAAGGGGCATAATAAACCAAACCAGTGGAACCAGAGGATGCTTAGGTTCTAAATTTTAATAAACAACTATTCATACCTTTCCAGAATCACTTAAAAGGAAACCGGTATAACTTTGATAATATAGCCTTCACATTTTAGCAGTGTCTCTAAAGTGCTCACCATCTTGGTTTGAGAAGGAAGTCAGCAGTGACTTGGAGAGCATGCCATACTTGTGACATGGGCTTGAGAGTCCAGAGGGGGGAGAGCAAAGGAAATGAAGAAGCACCCTTTGGAGAATGAGGACAGAAACCCATGTAGGAAAATAATCACACCTTGGGGATCATGAAGGGTCTGTAAGTACTACCGATTACTCACCAGTTGTAAGATCTCCCAGCATTAATCCATCTTGGCAGTGGGAAGGATGTTACCAAATGATTACATTGCCTGCTGGCTTCTTCCAAACTCCTGACTGGAAAAAAAAAAAAGGAGTGAATATTCACTCTGGACGATGGAATTGTTTCTTGTATAGAGTCTACCTCATGGAGGTCCTTCAAGCAAATAAACTGGGATTTGAAATTTTATTTTTTGTTGACCACATTCCAACAAATTCTGAAGCATCTAAGTCGTATCCTGGAAGCAGTTTCCTTAAATTTAACCAGACTCTTGTTAGGCCAATGACCACCAAGGTTATATTTTAGCCTTGTATTTTAAATACTCTGGGAATGTCAAACTTGGCCCCATCATATTGGATGAGACAGAGGGGGGAAAAAAACCTTTTTTGTTCTTGAAGGTGCTGTAACATTTTTAGGTCAATTTTACTTAACTTCCAGCACACAAGATGATTGGGAAAAACTGCACTTGTAGAAAAACAAAATTTTTTCCCCTATTGGTAGGAGATATTTTACTTAAAAGCAGTAAGGATAATGTGGGATAGCAGGCAAGAGGAACTGCATTCAGGTGCATGCAGGTGCTAGAAGAATTCTTTGGTTACTGTGGATTTTGAAATGGCTAGCCCTTCTTCAGGTGATACTTGATGGGATTGTCAGGGGGGGAAAAGCCCCATTATTAACTAGCAAACCTCAGGAGACACTAAGTGTCTTGGATATTTAAAGGAGAAAGAGAGAGAAGTAAGTGTACCATTTTAGCATATTACTAACCCTTGTCAGCAGAGAGGAGGTTTTCTTTGAAGAGAGGCACTGAACACATTTTCACATTATACCTACAGAGAGGGTTCACCCAGAAGCCAAAGGCAGCTTGTTATCCAGGAACACGATCTTCTCCCAGCTCAGTAGGTCATGAGGACCTTGTTCTTAAACCTGGGACTATCGCCAGCCTGTGGAGAGACACTTTGGCTACTCATATAGCTCACAGGCCTGGGAAGAGTGTCTTTGTTCCACTTCTTACTGGGTGGCCATGAAATTGTAGGCCTGGTGAAAAACCATCTTCCTCAAAGTGCTGCAGGTGGTTGGGGGCCAGAGGCAGAGGGCTGTGGTCCCGAACGGTGATGCTCAGAAGCCTCTTTAGTTATTGTAGAGTCTGAACTTCCAGGCAGATCTATTTCTTGAACAAGCCATGGGCCTCTGCAGGTGAGACGGACCATCAGATGGCCCAAGTCATGTTACTGTCTTGTCACTAAATTGGCTAGCTTGTGCCACAAGTTTTACAGGAAGACAAGTGTTTGATGAGTATTCGCGGTAGGAAAGTGAGGTGGTAAAGGCTAAGTCATGTGGAGCAGGCGGCACTTTTAGCTTCCACCTGTTAAATGCCTTGGCGCTGAAGGCCATTTTATCTCAGGGAGTATTGACCAGGTTCCTCAGAGCCAGCATCTAAGATCAGAGATCAAAAAAAAAAAAAAAAAAGAGGAGCAGGACAAGAATTGCTGGTAGGAAAGGGAGAGTCAGGATTAAGAGGTGAGAGGAGAGAGTTCCAAGACAGTGGGGGTATAAACCCTGTGAAGTCAAGCCCCAGCAAGGGTCCTCCGCCCACCCCTCAGTGTTGTTTGAACCAATAGAAAGAGACCAGGTTTGGTTTAGAAGCAAAGGAAAGTTTTCTTCTTTGATCAGAGGATGTAGAGGCAGATGCTCAGGCTCTAGAGCATATGCCGTGGGATAAAAGAAGATCATTGGAAATGAATCTTCATTTTAACCTGTATCAGAAGGCAAGGGCTTTTTATATTCTCAAAGTTCCTAAGGGTTTGCTTTTGTAATCCTAGCTTGTCTTAACTCTCTCCCATTCCCCATGGTTGCAGATGAGATTTGAAAGTGGCAGGAGAATGCGAAGTGGGAAAGCATCACTACTCAAGTCGAAACTACTTGAGTTACATATGAAACCCTTGATTGTTTCCAAAGCATCATTCAAAGCACAATGAAAGTAAATGTGACCTTTAATTGTTACACCTTAGGTAATGAAGGGACCCTAACAAGGTTCTCCCAATTTATTCTCATTCCTATATCCTTGGGGAAAAGATTTCTGAGAGTGAGTTGAGCTTAAGGCAAATGAAGCCATAGTACCAGGAAAAAAAAAATCCACTAATATTTCTTGTAGCAGATTTAGTACTGCCAGAAAAGGATACCTAAGGGATTATATGTAGAGAACAAACACTCTAATCTTGATGTTATGATGGGGGATATTTCACTGATTAACTTTTTGAATAACTAGTTTGCTATCTACTAACTTTGAAGTATTTCTTACAAAAAGATGGCTGTGGGAAGGTTATATTCAAACACACCTGGATAAATCACCCATTGTTTGAGTGAACTCAACTGTTTTTTCTATCTGATAAGTTACTCAGCCTTGGAGCACTAGAAAGACTTACCAAGATCATTAATTATATTTCCCATCATGTACACATTGTGTTCGGGAAGGGCTGTCGTGGCCACTGCTGTGAACTGAGAAGAGACAAGCTGTCCTATTTGTCTTCTGCACTTCTAGCTTGATTGCATAGGTCTGCTTGACTTTATGCAGTTTCTGTGAAACATTCTGCATATCTTAGAACACAGTGAATTTACTTAGGCATTTATTACATAAAGGAAGGACTAAGGGATATGTAATTAAAAAATGTAATCTATGTTTTACCATTTTAAATTTGCATTTCCAATAGATGCATTTCATGCTCTAGCTTTATGCTTTAGGGCAGCATCTAAGTCTGATTTTCAGGAAACAGGCATCAGAATTGTTGGGGAAGTTTGTTAAAAATCTAACAGAAAAAGCAACAGATGCTTGGGCTCCCACCCCAGATCAACAGACTTGTCATTTCTGAGGCCTGGGAAATTGATTTTAACAAGTTTCCTGACCCTTCCACCTCCCCCATGGTGATTTGGAACTCATCAATATGTTTATGGTCTCACATTCTGTGCTGCTTCTCTGGTGGGGGAAGGAGGAAGGAGAGATGGGAGGGGAGAGAGAGGGAAAGAAAAATGAGAGAAATTCTCGGTTTTGTTCCAAACCATGAACAAACAGAGAGTAACCTCTGTTGACAGGCGGGAGGAGAGGGAGACGGCAGAGGATGAGATGGTTGGATGGCATCACCAATTCAATGGACATGGGTTTGAGCAAGCTCCGGCAGATGGTGAGGGACAGGGAGGGCTGGCGTGCTGCAGTCCGTGGGGTTGCAAAGAGTCGGACACGACTGAGCGACTGAACAACAACAAACCTCTGTTGATGATTTCTTGCCTCTTGAAATGAACAAGGAAACAGTTGAAGAAATCCTGGGTGTTTTTGTAAAGGGCATGCACTGTTTGGGTGGGCTGATAAACCTGGGGCTGAAAACATGTGAAACTGCAAATTTTCAAAACCATGAATATTTGGAATTTTTTAAAATAAATAGGAGCACACTATCACAGTTACCATAGTTTGAATCCTAGTAATTTAGAATTTGTGACTCTTTAGAGATAAATATGGAGAAGGAAATGGCAACCCACTCCAGTATTCTTGCCTGGAGTATCCCAAGGACAGAGGAGCCTAGTGGGCTGCCGTCTTTGGGGTCACACAGAGGCGGACGTGACTGAAGCGACTTAGCAGCAGGAGCAGCAGAGATAAATATAAACTTGATTCTTGTCGAATAAGATATTTGGAATTTAAAAAAATCTGCAGAATATCCAAACTAAGAGTCAATGTTCTGAGGTTTCATAAATTAAGGATTTCAAAAGATATATAAATTCTTGAATTCAGCCATTAATTGTGCCTGTTAACAGGCTTTTATAATGCTAACTAGGTACTATAGGTACTATATTTATAATTGTTCTTAATCTCATCTAATTTAGTCATACCTCTATAGATTTTAGTTTACATGATATACTGTATAAAGGCAAACTACATCAAAGTATTGTCTTTTTTTGCTGAAGTTGTGTCTACCTAACAGTCTTAATCTAGCATTCTCAATCCTTGCATGAAACTGGATTTGAAGGAAAATCAATTTAGGTGGCTCTAAAAGGGATAGGGAACCTTACATAAGAGTTGTGTTTGTGGTCTCCAACCAGGTTCCCTCCGCCTGTGGGCCTGACCCTGGCCTCTGGGTGGAGGTTCGTGGGGGAGGTCTCCCGGGGATTCCGTCCTGGTTTACTGCTGTGGGGAGGCTGACGGCAGCTGCTTTCCCAGGCCTGGAGGCTCCCAGCTTCGGGCTGATGTGCAGCTTCACTCCCTCATCTAGCCCATCGTGACTTCCTGTTCTTTTTCTGTAATGTTTTTCAGATCCGCTCCTTCCTGTTGCTTTCCCCAGCCTGATTCTGGTCCAGGCTCTAATTACCTCACACACACCTGCACTCTACTCACATCCTCTTTCCTGTCTACGGCTTTTCCTCTCACCATATTTTTTTCTTCACGTGGTTGTTAGAATCCTCTTCCTTAAGCATCCTTTCCATCACACGCCTCTTCCAGCAGCTCCCAATTGCATCAAATGCAACCTCCAGGTCCTCTCTCATTGCCCAGACCATTATCTCCTTGACAGCTGGACCCCACTCCAGCCAAACAAATGTCCTGACACCATGTCTATACAATGCTACAACATCTGGTTAATTCAGTCAACTCTGTCAAATCTTCAGTTAATCATCTGGATGTTTTGTCTACAAGACGCCAAACATCTGGATTGACTGAAGAAATCTATGCTGATAGAGTTTTTTTTTTTTTTTAAACTGAATTGACCAGATGTTTTGGCATCATGTAGACACATCACTGTCTCCTGCATTTCTCTTAATGGCTTGTCTGTATAGCGTTCTCTCCACCTGCAACATGATCTGTCTCCTCAATGCCATGTTCTCCCTTCTTTCCAAATTATGGTCAGAATTCCCTCTGCCACAAAGCAGTTCTAGACTAATCCCACTAAACCACAGTCCGTGTTCATTCTAGCACTCACTTAGGTTTTACTCATAGAACTCTTGTCAACTGAAGTCACTGTGTTGTCTTTTTGCAGGCTGTTAGCTTCCTTCTTCACCTGCTGGATTGTAACTCTACAGGTATACGAGAGGTGTACAGAAAAGCAGTCTGGTTTGTATAGCAAGAGGCACGGTAGTCTAGTGATCAACTCAAAACTCTGGGTTCAGTCTTGTTTTAAATTTCAGCAAGCTGCTTTACTTCATGTGTGACCTGGACAAATTACTTAACTTTGCTAAGCCTCAAGTCTCCTCCTCATTTGTAAAATGGAGACAATAGTAGAGCCTACCTCACAGAGTTGTTTATAAGGATTAAGAGAGTTAATACAGATAAAGTGCTTAGAAGAGTGTCTGGCATAAAGGAAGCATCCATTAAATGTTAGCTGTTATCATTATATGCTTTATAAAGCTTGGTTTTTGTGTTTATTCCTTGCTTTGACTGTGACAGGTGGGTAAGGCAGCTGATACTGTTCCCATGTGAGAGGAGAAAACTGATATTAAGAGGTTATATTGTTTTCTTGTTAAATCAGTTGCATGTCTGAAGCCTTACACACATTACATGTCGATCCTCGGTCCCCTCCCATCTCGGGAATTAGAATATTGCTTTCTATAAAGAGCAGGTACTTAAGGAAGCCACGTGTTTTCCTATAGACTGGCGATTTCCCCCAAATGGTCTTTGGATCTGTGCCCACCTGTGACAAAGTGTCTTATGTTAGAATGAGAAAAAGACAATGTAGTAAGGTTCTCCTAAAGTTAAATTTCTTCAAATATTAGAGCTGTTTCTGAAGTTATAACCTTCCTTCATTTTGAGTATAAAAATGTCCTAACTTTCTGAAATGATGGTAACATTAAGTGATAAAATACAGAGTAACACTTTATCACGTTGGTCGCTCAGTCATGTCCAACTCGTTGCGACCCCATGGACTGTAGCCCGCCAGGCTGCTCTGTCCATGGGATTCTCCAGGCAAGAATACTGGAGTGGGTTGCCATTTCCTTCTCCAGGGCATCTTCCCAACCCAGGGACTGAACCTGGATCTCCCACATTGCAGGCAGATTCTTTACCATCTGAGCCACCAGGGAAGCCTCAATACTATAATGGATCCTGTTTTGTTTTTTTTATTTGGAGGGAGGGTTATTCATTCAACAAATATTAAGTGTCTATCTTTGCTAGGCACGGTTCTAGGCACTGGATCAACAGTAAAACTGACAAAACTCCTTGTCCTCCTGGAGGGCATTCTATGGTGGGAGATTATGATAAACAACAAATAATTAACATCTGTAAAGCTTAGTTTCTCATCTGTAAAATGGTAACAAGAGTTCATACCTCCTCCATAGGGTTGTCTGTAAGAGTTAAATACGAGTGCTGAGGAGTTTGTAGTGCCATTGGCTGTAACTACAGTGGGAAAGGGAGAGAGCCTGGGCATGTGGGGTGGGGATGGGTTGCTTGTAAAGCTGAGCAGGTTACTGTAGGCCTTACTGAGGAGGGCCATCTGAGCAGACTTGAAGGAGGCGTGGGAGTTGGGGTGTGGAGGACGAGCGGTCAGGCGGGAGAACTTGCCCGTGCCCAGCACCTGAGAGGACCACACCTGGCTCATCTGATGGGGCACAGGACGCGCGGTGTGGTCGGCACGGCGAGGGAGGAGAATAATGAGGGGGAGCCAGAGACTGAGGCGGGGCGTGTAATCCTCTGGGGCCTCGGAGGCCACTGTGAGGACGTGGGTTTTACCGTGTATGAAACGAGGAGACACTGACGGGTTTTGAGCAGAGAAGTATAACAAGGTGACTTATGTTTTGAAGGGTTCACTTGGCTGCTCTGTCATTAATAGCTTTAGGGAAACAAGGGTGGACGTGGGGAGACTGGTTATGGTGCTGTTACAGTTGTCCACGTGAACGCGGATGGTCCCTTTGACCAGGGTTGGTAACAGTGGGAAGTGGTAAAAAAATGGTGAAATTCTGGGTATATTTCAAAGGTTGAGCCAACAGATTATCATAACAGACTGGATACAGGGTGTGAGATGAAGACAGGAATCCAAACTATTTGGCCTGAGCAACTAGAAAAGTCTCACTGCCAATAGGGAAGATGGGGGAAAGTGCAGGAGAAGCAGATACAGGGGAAGAAGGGCTCGGAGGTGTAGACAGTTCAGTGTTGGACATGTTGGCTTGATGACACATGAAATCCACAAGATGGACATTAGGAAACTTCACTCTGAAGTGGACCCACGCCTCACATGCATAACTTTTCTAAATTATTTTAAAATCACTAATTGAATTCTTTGGTTGCTTGGGAGATAGTACCCATTCTTAACTACTGTATTCACTTACACCAATAATATAATAAAAGTTTAGAGCAGAGATCACATTCCTCTTACCCTAAATATTTCCTCAAAAATTGCAAATTAAAGAACAATTTACACACATAATACGAAAAGAGGTAGTTCACAAATTTTAAATTTACTTATAACCAGTGAGAACTAGCCATAGAATATATACTACTTTAGTCATTTATTTTCTATACATGATGCCTTTCATTTCAAATATATTTTCAATACATGATGCCTTTTGTTCCAAATATATTCTTATTAAAGCATTTGAATAACAAAGCTCCAATTATATTAATCAGAAAACAAATGGGAAAATCACATAAGAGTTTTCTGCTCTCAAAATTATCCTGATTATTAAAAAGTGCTGGAACTGCAGCAATGATTATCATTTCTGGCATCATGGAATGAGAAAATAACAGTTTTCTAAAAGACTAAGTCTAAAAGACTGGTGCTATGAAGAAAGCCTTCAGAAGATGTTCTTACTGATCAGGTAATGTGAATTAATATCATGATCTAACCTTAAAGGAATAATCTCCAGCAGATGTGGAAGACAGAGACCGGATTCCTGTCTGCATTTCATTTGGAAGCTGGTGTTCTCTCCAGGTAGGATTCTCCAACCTTAGCCCAAAACATCTTCCAAAAAATTTAAATGATGAATTTATACATTATCACTTACAGAAAATAATTCAAAGAAATGTAATTACATTTCCTTCTCCCTCCCCCCTTTTTCTTTCTGTGAGATTTGTACTAAATTGAGGCAAAAAGATGAGTAGAGGGAAAAATAAATGAGATCCAAGTGACTTCAGAAAACTCTCTCAGCAGAGAATCTAAAGTTGCAAACTCATCATGAAAAGCATAGGGTGCAGATGTTGCTACAGTTTAGAACTTCACCAAATTGTCTGAAGTAATCACATAAAAGAGAAATACCCCTGAAGACTGTCATCTTGGAAAAAAGGTTAAAAATCTTTGTGAGTTCTTTAGGGCCAGTGCAAGATTTACTGTAGAAGTTCCTGTTTAGTAATGAAACAGAATGGGGAAAATAACCGGTTGTAGCTGAGAGCTACCTTTGGTGGCTTGAAATCAGCCACGGTGAGAGTATTTACACCGAAGTCGGCAGATGATGCAAATCAGGGCTTTGCTTGCCTTCTGTTTTCTTCGGAGCCAGTTAAACAGTGCACCACTGAAAACTGCCCAGGGATTAGCACAGCCCTTAGAACCTGTGACAAAGATGTTCGAGTCTGGCTTTGCAAGGAAGATTTTGGGGAATAATGAGTATTCTTTCCACAAGCATACTTCTTGTGGGGACTTCTAATACTCATCTTGTTAAGATTGTTTTATTTCTCTAGGAATTCGGATTTCATTGAATCCTTATTAGAAAGGATTTCTCTAAAATATGGCTCCTATTTCGCCTTTATTAAAAGCTAAAAGAATGGAGATAAAATATATATGGGACAGGAAACCCTCCTGGTTTCTAGGAAGCAGAAGTGGCATCCCAGGATAAACTGTAGTCATTGGAAAGCAGTCAAAGCCATAGAGACACCAGACCTCCCTTTTTTTTTGTGAATGACGGTGTTAAAGAATGTGACCCCTCTTAACTTCTCTACACCCCGTACATACAAATTGCTTATACTGATACAACCCTCAATGGTAACTCACTTCACACATCCATTTTCTTTCTTGTTATCACCAAGATTAAACAGCATGTTGGGGCAATATTCTGCATTTATCTAACCTTTTCACTCAGGCCACAGTGATACAACAGCACAGGTTTATGTACCTCACACGTCAGATCCTATCAAGAGACTTGGTAGTGACAGTTTGATAAGGACACCATAGTTTATTGAACTTGTTCTAAAAACAACAGCAGCAAACCACTTATCTCCTCACACTTTTTTAATGACCTTGTTCTGGGGTGTCCCTGTTTTTAGATGCAGCAGATGTGTTATTGACTGCGTGGCCTCAGAGCGTACAGAGAGCTGTGGGCATGTGATAAGGTGCATTTTGATATTATACCATTAAGAATTCTAGAGATCTGCACGTCTCCAATTACCTATTGAGAAAGGGGAGGTCCAGAGTGAGTTTTAACTTTCACCTTGCCATCAGCTTCAACCAATGTGAAAGAAATGGCTTGTCAGGAAAATAAGGAAAAAAAAAATTACTGGGAGTTGCTTTTCTCTCTGCTCTCCACAGTGTCCAGCATCACCAGAGACAGTGAACAAGAAGGCTACCAGACTTCAGTTTCAGGATAACACATCCCTAGAGGATGCACATAGGGAAAAATAAGCTCAAATAAATGTAAAACTAGAATGAACTATAAAGGCTGATTTTCTTACATATTTTCTCTTTTTTCTTTGAGTTCATTTTATTCTTTTTTTGCAATTCACATGGCCCAAATATGTTCCTGTGACATTTCCAAAGATTTTACTATAAGCACATTTAATATCATATATAACACTTTAACCATGTTCTTAAGCTTTTTAAAATTGCTATTGCTATTATTTGGTTAAATTCAAAGTCAGTTTTATTATCATGGTGAAATTCTGATTAGATTCTAGTCTCTGTAGAATTTCAGATCTTTCTGCTCCTTGCAGTTAAAGCAACATAAGGAGCACTCAGCCCACCTATTTTAATGTTGTCATTCAGTTATCTTTTTCAGCCTATAAATACTAGTCTTCTGATTGTGCCCTAGAGACCTGTGGTTCCGTCTGTTTTGGAGACAAAACCACACTGTTTTAGGTGGACACAGTCTTGGAGGAATGATAGAGCAAATCTATGGGGTACTTCAATACAAACAGATCTAGTGGTAATACTTTTCAACAATAACCAACAGAGACTTTGTGAGTTGAGAAAAGAGCCTTTTGCTTTGTGTACCTTTGTAATACAACTGCTATTACAGTGATGAGGGAAAGACAGGGCACATTTCCAAACACTGGCTTATTTTTTGGTGACTTCACATCTATTTCTCAGAGAACTTTTATCATATCCCTCTCCTCTTTGAAACTTTCTCCTGCTTCTGAAGCAAGAAAGAAAGGGATTGTCCTTCTGTCTTCTCACCCCAGGTTCTAGATATGATCATAAAGAATAAATTATGAAATATTCCAAGCATACCAAAATTTATAGAGGAAAATATAGCGAGGATTGACTACCCAACATCTATCTTAAGAAATCAAACATTACAAACATAAGTGAAGCTCCCTGTGTATTCCTTTTGCCTCCTCAGAGGTAAACACTATTTTTTGTTTTTATACTTTTGCTACATGTGTACATCCATAAACAATATATAATCGTGAGTTGCACATTTTAAATTTTTATATGGGAGGTTTCCTTTTCCTCATTATTTTTAAGAGAAACTAATATACAGAGGTCTGGTTTATTGATCTTTACCACTTACAAAGTATTCCACAGCATGGATATACAATAACTTGTTTATCTAGTCTTTGGTTGATACTTAAATGTATATTTAGTACAGTTCCCTTGAGCAGTGTGTGAGAATTTCTTTAGTAGGCAGACCTAGGATTTGAAATTTTGGATCACTGGATATGAACATTTTAAACTTCACTAGATACTGCTGGTCTCAAAGACTGGATCACCAGCGGTGAAGCCGGCAGGTTGTTTAACAAGCTCTCTATGATCAAAGTTTGAGACTCAGTCTAGATGGGGGTCGTGGTGGTGGGTAGTATGGCAAGAATTCGCTTTTCTAACATGGCCGTAAGTGAGGCTGCTGCCGCGACAGTTGCAGTGTCTGGGACTGTGCTGTGAGAGCAACTGCTGTAAAGAAAGCCGGCATGTGCGTGCCAGGTCGCTTCAGTCACGTCCAGCTCTGTGCAACCCCACCGACTGTAGCCTGCCAGGCTCTCTGTCCATGGAAAACCAGGCAAGGATACTGGAGTGGGTTGCCATGCCCTCCTCCAAGGGATCTTCCTGACCCAGGGATTGAACCCACATCTCTTTACATCTCCTGCGTTGGCAGGCACATTCTTTATCGCTACCGCCACCTGGTAGCTTCATAAAGAAAGCCTACTGGGTTCCACTTCAAAAGAGAGAATTGATGAGACACTATCTGAAAATATGCAGCTGGTAAGGTTTTATTAGGTAACTGAGAGTTAACCTGTGGTAATAATTTTGGCATTCAGATTCTAGAAGACATTGACTAAAATAGTATAGATAATATACAGTAAATAGCATGACTGATTGTCATAAAAGGCTAAATTCTGAATGAGTTCTGTGGCCCGGATGGGACCTCTGTACATGCTCCTGCTATTGCTGTGCTGAGAAGGGCAGGTAGATGGTGTCAGGCCATGGTGTGCAGTAAGCTTGGCTGATATTACTTGGTGTGGTAGTGTCTTGACTGCATTCATTAAGCCTAGGTACTGACCTAGATGCAGGTATCAACATTCACTTAGGCGTTCCTGAAGAAAGATTTAAGGCTATTAAGTCTTACTGACTTGGCTAGTTTTAGATATTTATATGCAAAACAAACCTATCAATCTTTGTATTACATAATTTAAAAATTATATTTCAAAGACAGCAGAATGCCAAGGAGTTTTCCCTTAAATATTCTTCCTGTAAAACTTTTATAAAAAATCTTGAAAACAAAGGCTTCACAGATTTTAGGGTAAAAAGATACAAACAGGCTTGCACAGTCTGCAAATGGTTAATATGAAAACTGGAAGGAAAGTGATTTTATTTCAGATTTAGCAATATAAAAGGTCAATTAGAAAAAAGAAAAAAACATATACCAGTAGCCAAAAGCATTTGCTTACATCATTCCACAATTTACATAAGAAGATAACTGCTTTTCAAAACCAGACAACAGGTTCAAAAATACTTCTTTTCACACCCTTAAGTGATGTTGTTGGGAACAATGGCTGTTATAAGGCCATTTATTGCGGGCACATTTCCAGTGAGTTCTGGTTATCATTACTCTCATTTTATCTTCTTTCTTTTTTCTCTCTCATCAGCTTTTTGCTTTCTTCCCTTCTCCTTTTATTCACTGGATTCCGAGGATCATAGATTTCAAATGTGTCTGAGTCTTGCATGCTTGCATCTTTCACTTTTCTGCTTTTATCCTCAAACTGAAGTACATGCGACATCCTAAAGTGGGAGAGAGATGGTTCACTGATTTTGGCATAAGAATTGAAAGAAGTTCTACACTACACTTGTCTTGGCATAATGAACCAAAAGGCTACAAAACATCAAGATGGGTTTATTGTTTACTGGTGCTTAAACCACATGGAAACCAACTTCTCAGAAAACACTTAAATTTGAAAAACATGTCTGGAGTTTGTTTTGTTGGTTTGTATTTCTAGTAGTGAGTCTCTGTGCTTCAGACTTCACTTGAGGTTCCTTCTCTAATGGGAGGTTAAGAGAGTTCTACCCAGAAGTCTTCCTTCAACTAAACTCAGAGAACATTCTGTCAGCTTCCTTTAAAGAGCACACTCACTGAGCCAGAGTGAGCCAGGTTGCAAAGCAAAACCCTGACAGTAAACCAGTCCTATCTGATTTGTTTTGTTTGCAGTAGTTAAATGGGTCAAGTAGGGAATGTGTTCAGAAAATTCCTGTTTAAATGGTGTTATGACTCCCTTTTCTGGGGGAGTTGCTGAGTTTTAAAAAAAAATTTGTACAAAAAGAAACTGAGCTTTGGGCACAGATCCATGAATTAATTTCCTCCTCTTACTGTTGATTACAACAAATCTAACCACCCTACTTCCCTACTTTATCAAATGCTTACTGGTCTTAAGGTATCAACATGTGCTTGAATCCTAAGTGGTCATAAGCTGGCTATGCTTAGTGGCACAGAAATGTGTAAGTGATTGGCTCTGCCCCCATTAGGATGTGTTGGGAATAAATAGGGAAGTCCCAAAACTAGATTCTAGGGCAGCTGAATAAATTTAGAAAGAAAAAAGTTCAGTTTTTTGATATATAAGTAAAACTAATAAGGCTTCTTTTTCTCACTAGATATTTAAGCAATTTTTAAAACAGGCATACCCAGCACTTTTCTTTATCATAGCAGATATGGCTAAATTGCCTAAAGGATTAACACTCCCCACATGTCAGCTGTAACTTTCAGATGAAATCCAAATATTACAGTGATTTATTTTTCCCTCTATAAGCAGAAATTGGGCAATAGGTACTAGCAGAAATTCCCACCCCCTTTCTTCCTGCAGTACCACAAATGCTGGGTGAAGTTTACTTGTGTTAAGAATTCCCATGGATATACTTAGATTTTTGAAGAATTCTAAAAAGATTTTGTGAGTGAAATGAAATGGTACAGTATTAGTGATACCACAATTGCAAAAAATTCAGTAGGACTGACTGTCATGAGTTGACAGGCTATATATTACCACCATTCCCACCCTCTTCTTTCCCAGAAACGCTTCTTAGAATGCAATGAGTACAAGTGATATTACTATATGGATGACCTAGAGTCTAATTTACTAACTGAAGTAAAGCACAGTTGCATTTCTGTACTTTATTATTAATATATTATTTGCATTAGATTTCATAACAGTATCACACATGAGAACTGCTGACTTTTTATACTTTCATGGCTTTAACCTTGGAAACAGCCTTATTTAGAAAGTGCATTATAGGATTATTGCTTATTAGATGGAATCCTCCGAGTATGATTTTCTTATGCTTTCAATGTTCCACACTCTTTAAGTATTAGCATCTGAGAATAAAATAGTCCTCAACTCCTAGCAAAAGGCAATTACTCTCTAGCCATGGTAGCAAGCAACCATTAGAACCAGACCGAATCGATCAAACAGGATTTAATCAATTAATGATGGCCTGCGGAGGCCAAAATGATCAGTGGTAACTCATTTCAGTAAATGTACCTCTGAAAGCCAAAGAATCAGTGACAGCCTCCTGCTTTTAAAAGTTGGCCAGTCAGTGGCAGAACCACACCAGTGAACGTGCTTCGGAAAGCCCGCCAGCCAGTCACCAGGAAAGCCCGCCAGCCAGTCACCAGCAGCCTCTCCTTAACAGTCGTGTTTCGGAGGCTGTGATCAACTCTGAGATGACCCCCAACCCTGAAACTCTGCATAAGGTTTGCAACCTGCTTTGCTCAGAGACTGTGCCTAAAAGCAAGCTCCTTCTTACTTACTACGCTTTTTCCCCCCAGATGCTGAGAGGTAGTCTTTTTCTTTTTCTTTGATACTCCTTACAATCTATGCAGCATTCCCTACAGAGTGTGCTCTTCAGAAACTGTAAGTGTATTGCCACTGACGAGGACTAAGTTTAGAAGTGTGGCCAGACGGCCCTGTTAAAGGTCCTTGTCACACGTCACGGGGAACCCAGAGCCTAACACTGTATTTTGGTAAGAGCGCAGCAGCTTTCCGTATGACTTGTGTTGAGGCTAAGCCCAAACCAGAAAATAGCTGGAATTATATTCCCTTTAAAACAATTTTGTTCACTACTCCTATATTAATATAAAAATACAAACCCCAATATCCTAGTTAACTTAATATCTTTCCATATACACATTCTTCTGTTTTAAAAAGTAGTCCTTTCTCTGCCCCAAAAGATAGATGAGTTTTTTTTTTGTAATATCCACTTCTAGTAGGGGCTTGTCCATGTTTCAAAAATGACTTTATCAGAATTTGTCAAATAAACCCATTAAAAGGCACCCTCCTTTCTAGGTCATGAGAGAATCTTACAACTACTGGATTTAGTTGGCTTTGGTGTTAAGAAATAAAGTCTAGACATGTGAATAATAGCACAAAAGTCCACAAAAAGAAACAGATTTTCCTACAAATCTGAAAAAAGAGAAAGCTGTAAATTAAAGTAGCTGTCATTTTCAACTGTTTGTTTCATACACCACTGCACTAAACAAGTCCAACATTTTGATTAATAACAAACCTAAACCCAGAGGAAAGAAGGGGCTATCAGCTTACAAACTACTTCAGCTTTAGTATCATACTACTTAGCATGGCTGGTTACTCAGCAATAATACTTAATCTTTAATTGAAATAAAAACATAATCAAAATGCTTCACCCATTTATCTTTCAACATGCTATGGTCACTTCATTTTAAAAAGCAAAACAAAACAGTTATGATTTTCAGCATAATAAACTCCTGACCTGTGTGCCTTCATAAATCACAGACTGCAGGAATTGAAAGCATGCCCACATTTTACAGTCTCCTACGAGAATACACACGCAGACTTATCATACAGACTTAATTCAAGTACATAAGGTCTGGTAGTTTATAACCCTGTATGTACTAATAACTCAATACTATCCACTCTGTGGCTGCTTATAGAATTGGGTCAACAAGAGCAGTGAAGTTTTTGGAATTACACACGTCATTTACATATGAAAATTTTAGAGCTTGTTCAGCTGAAGGCAAAGACAAATATTTAGTTCTCATTAATTGAAAATTTTACATAAGATCAGATTCTCAAGGAAGAACATTGACTTTAGTGGTTACAGAAATGTGGAGGCTTTCCATGTCCACGGAGGCTGCGTCTGACAGGTGTGTGGTCAGGCCCTTCAAGATGGCGGTTCTCTTGCTCTCTGTACAGTCCCTGCCTCAACCAGTCCCCGCTTTACCACATGACCCATCTTCCCGCTCAACCCCAGAGTGCCAGCAGTAACCACGACATGTGTGACCCCCTGTCCCAGGAAGTGACTCTTCTAGTGCTGAGAGCAGAACCACCCACCAAGCGAGGCTATCAAAGGGGCGCGTCTTGGCCCTTTGGCGACTGTTAACCTGAGGGGCTGGCAGAGACTTGCTCCTCTTCTGGTTCTCCTGGTAACTGGTCAGCCAGTCTGACATCAGTTCCCCCTGTAAATGGTAACCTCCTTCTCCCCTTGGGTAGCTAAGACCTCTGCTTCCTCCTGCCTGCCATCTGCCTGTGGGGTGGGGTGTCACTCCAGGACCTTCTGCTTCTGACTTGGGAGATTCCCTCTGCACTACATCTTGGATGACTTTGTCGCTGTTCCTGGTTCTTTCTTTGGTCTCACGGGTGGGACCAAAGGCTCATAGGCCAGTGGGGTGCAAACAGGTAAGCTTATTTTTCTTTTTTGTATGAGACTGTGTGGAATTATAAACAGAAGTAAGCAAGTGATTCTTCAAAAGGGACCTGGACCCTGACCAAACTGACATCTGTTTTTAAAACCTCTTATATAATTGTGAAATAGATTAAGATGTGACAGCAGTTCATATTTATTGGGAAAACAAGAGAAGTCCTTATTCTCAGACATACAGTAAGTAGTATTACAACACAGAATTCCAATATTCATAACTCATTTCTGATTGAAATGCATTTAAGTTATGTTTAATGTAAACATCTTTCCCATTATCAAGTCTTCCTAACATAGGAACTTACCACCCTGCCCTGAGACTGTTGTAGGTGTCTGTACTATTTCTCCTTCTTCTAACCGCCATAGGTTCTAAAATAATCTTTCTTATGTTGTTGTTGTTGTTTAGTCACTAAGTCATGTCCAGCTTTTTTGTGATCCCATGGACTACAGCCTGCCAGGCTTCTCTGTCCATGGGATTTCCCAGGCAAGACTACAGGAGTGGGTAACCATTTCCTTCTCCTGGGGATCTTCCCAATCTAGGGATCCAACCCATGTCTCCTGCATTGTAGGCAGATTCTTTACTGTTGAGCCACCAGGGAAGCCCTAATCTTTCTTATACATTTTCTTTATAGCATATCCTTTGACCAGAAACTATCAGCTATTGGATTCCACTGAAATACCTTAGCCTGACCCTTAAAACCCTTTGACAATGGGATCTTCCTATCTCACCAACTTCATTTTGTTTCTTTCATCAACTTTCACCATTTTGTAATTACCTGTTTACTTGAGTTTGAACATCAGTTATTTCAGACAGTTTGTCTTTTTCACAGCTAAGCTCTCTGTGCTGGGAATCAAAGCCTTCAGACCCTCTGTACTGGCCAGGCCCTCTGGCTGGAACTGGCTGGTTTGCTAAACTAACACTTAACCTCCTTTCATGGGCAGGGACTGTTTTTTATTTCTGTGATAAACTTCTAAATGTCTAACAGGTTCTGCAGAAACTCTGGGGCTCCACACAGGCCCACCTTTTCATGACCTCTCATAGATCGGCTCACACTGATGGCTGCTTTTCCACTGCTCTCAGATCAGTGATGGCTAGTTTTTATTCCCTGCAGACTGTGGTGGGAGCATGTCTTATGTTCTTTCCCATTTCCTATGGTACAGTACCTAATGTAGAACTAGACAGAACTTCTTGTAGTCTTGTTCTTTTAAAACAGTGTTCCTCAAAGTCTAATCCCAGAGTTCTGCAACAAACATAGGTTGCACATTACAGTCACTTGGGTAGTTTTTAAAACTATCAATGCCAGGCCTCATCATCCCAGGATGGGGCCTCAGCCTCAGTAATCTAACATTTTTTTTCCTGGTGATTTAAAAATACAGCCAAAGTTAAGACCACAGCATTAAGTTTAAGAACCTTTACATGTTCAGATTGATTGATTTCATCAGCCATTTGTTCTGGTCCCTTCAGAGAACATTAAGAACAGCTGGTTCCTAATGACAAACTACTCACATACTTAAAGAATCTTAAGTGACTTCTGAGCCTATTTTAACTGAATAATCTCAAGTGTATCATCCATTTCTTAAATATAGTTTGAGGAAAAGGCAAGGAGCTACACTGAATTATTCATTCAACAAACACTGGAGCCTTTTTATGTGTGAGACCTAGTGTCAGACACCAGGGAAATAAAGCCGAACATGACCCAGGCTCTGCTCTCCTGAAGTGAACAGCCTGTTAGGGGAGATGAACATACTGGCACCGGAACAAATGTACATTTTGGAACTGTTTGCCGAGTGTGAGGCAACAGGAAGAAGAGCATCCTCTTACATAGCAGCCTATGAAGAGCTTTCATGTGTCTGGTATTATCTTCACAATAACTATATGGGGTAGGTGGGAAATATGCTATTCACCCCATTTAACAGGCAACCTGAGAGATTTGTGGTCAAGAAACTTGTAGCTGATAAGTAGTTGACAGGATGCTTGACTGAATGTCTTTAGAGGTAACAAACGTTCATCTTGTGAAGATGTATTTAACTTTAGGAATAAATCAAAAGTTAATTCAGTGCTAAATGTAGTGAACGGGATAAAAAAAATCAGATTGAGTAGTGCTTATTTCAGAATACAACATTTTGAAAAGGCAGCTCTAAAGAGACAGGAATGATAATATGCGTAGCTCCTAGGCTGGCCTTTAATGCAATTAGAAAAGAAGTTCCCAAAATGTCTTGAGCCATATGAGAGCCTCTTTGGGAAAAGGCATTCTCTGTGAGGTGAACATTTGCTTTTTTTTTTTTCCAAAGGGGTCAGTTAATTTTCACTGTAAATTTTTATGCCTTTATTGCCTTTTCTCACTGTTCTCTGAAATTAGTCCCAATTTCTCCATAATCCTCCTAAAATGAGGACCTCTATTCAGCTGGAGGTCCAAGAGGAGCAGACCAAGGGCCCCGGCCTGACCCTGAGAGAGTGGATGTCTGCAGAGCCACAGGCCCTGGCTGACCCTGTAGGGTGGATGTCTGGCAGTCTCCTCTCGGCCATCCAAATTACTAAGGAGTGCCTTGTGACTGATGATATCCAGGAGGTCTTTCTGTTACATGTATATTTTTCAAAAATTCAGATTTAGCCATGAAAACGGCCCTGTTCCACTGTCTAAACAATGAAACCCAAATTTCTTATGTAGCCTCTATGACCCAGCTTTTGTTCCTCTCTCTAAGCTACTATGTCATTTTCACATCTTATGCTCCAGACATCCCAAATTACTTGCTGTTTCTCTGTAGAGCCTGCTCTCTCCTGCCTCCTTGCCACCTCTGTATGGTGATATACTTCTCTCCCTGCTTCAACTGAGGTATCATCCCTCTGGGAACCAGTCCATGATTCCTCTCCTGCTCATTTTCAGGAGGGTTAAGGTCTTCTTCCGAACCTATTTTTAGTTCAGCCTCCTTCACTAGACTGAAGATAACTCTATTTTATTGACTTTTGTACCAGCAGGGTCACCAAGGCTTGACAAGAAGGATGCCCTCAATAAATGCTAAATAAACACATGTTTCTGGATAGCCAGTAACCTCTAAAAACCTGGCTTTATTCACCTTTCTCCTTGAGTATTAAAAGGTAATTCCAAATTTTTTAGCAATTACAGTTGACCCTTGAACAGTACAGGTTTGAAATGCACAGTCCACTTATATGCAGATTTTTTGCAGATACTTTAGCACTATCTGATCTGTGGTTGGCTGATTGTGCAGATGTGGAGCCACTTATTTAGAGGAACTAGGTATGTGGAGGGCCAGCTATAAATTATAAGTGGATTTTCAACTGCATGAAGGGTGGGTGCCTTAAACCTCCACATTGCTCAAGTGTTAACTGAATGTTTGTAGGCCTTTCACTCTTCCAGATGAGGTAACAGTTTCAGAAGGATAGGTGTTAACTCTTCTTTAAACGTTTGATGGAATTCACCTGTGAAGCCATCTGGTCCTGGACTTTTATTGGGAGTTTTAAAACCACAGATTCAATTTCAGTACTTGTAATTTGGTCTGTTCATATTTTTATTTCTTCCTGGTTTAATCTTGGGAGATTGTACTTTTCTAAGAATTTGTCCACTTCTTCTAGATTGTCTATTGTATTGGCATATAGTTGGTTGCAGTAGTCATTTATGGTCCTTTGTATTACTTTGGTGGCGGTTATAATTTTTTTCATTTCTAGTTTTGTTATTATGGTCCCTCTCCCTTTTTTTCTTGATGAGTCTGGCTAAAGGTTTATCAATTTTATTTTTTCAAAGAACTGGTTTTTAGTTTTGTAAATCCTTCTTATTTTTTTCTTTTTAAGTTTCTATTTATTTCTGCTCTGATCTTTATGATTTATTTCCTTCTACTAACTTTGGGTTTTATTTGTTCTTTTTCTCCTTGCTTTAGGTGTAAGTTTAGGCTGGTTATTTGGGATTTTTTTTTTGGTTCCTAAGGTAAGCTTGTGTTGCTATAAACTTCACTCTTCTAGAACTGCTTTTGCTGTATCCCATAGGTTTTGGATCATCATGTTTTCATTTCCATTTGTCTCCAGGTATTTTTTGATTTCCTCTTTGATTTCTTCAATGATCCATTGGTTGTTTAATAGGATATTGCTTAGCTTCCACGTTTGCATTTCTTTTGTAGTTATTTCCTTATATAGTCGATTTCTCATCTCATTGCATTGTAGTCAGAAAAGCTGCTTTATGATTTCCAGTTTCTTAAATTTTGACAATTTCCAGGGACACTGATTGGATATTTTGTAGGATGCCCCATCACTGAAATTTGTCTGATTTGTCTCATGATAAGACTGGGCTTTGAGTTACTGGGATAAAGACCAAGATGTGAAATGCAATTATCGTTACATCGTATCAAGGGTACCTACTATCAACATGACTTTAAGGCTGATGTTGACCATGACCACACTGCTGAGGTAGTACTTGTCAAATTTCTCCACTGTAAAGTTAATCTTTTTTTTTTTCCTGCTTTCCATGTTGAGTTCTTTGGAAGCAAGTTCACTATATGCAGTCCACACCAAGGAGTGAAGTTATACTTCCCTACTCTTTTTATTAAAATTTTTGTTTTCTAACTTGTTATTTAAGAAAAACAATTGATTTCTGTGTGTTTATTTTATACCTGGTAATAATACTGATTGCTTAGGACTGCTGGTAGATAGCTTTGGATTTTCTAGATCTGCAAGTAACTTGTTTTCCTCCATTTCGTTTTATAGATAAGCAACTGAAGAAAAGCTATTAAGATTATTTACCAACCTGAAACCTGATTTCCAGTTCATGCCTAGAAATCTGTCTCATTACAGGTACTTCTGCTTCTATAAAAAAATAAAGACTAAAATAACTTGTTGAGGATTTAGGTAACTATGCTAACAAACATTTGGTACTTATTACAACTTTAAGAAAGTACAAGTAGTATAAAAATTGCAAACTTTTAGATTTGCATCAAATGAATTAAAACTAGTTATATAAGGAATAATGAAATTATCAACCATAGATATCACAAATCTTTTTCTTTGAGTCTCAGTTCATTTCTGACACTTAAAAATATAACAGGCATTTTTGTTTAAGCATTGACATTTTCTTATGACTTCTCAGTCAGTTCAGTTCAGTTCACTCAGTCTGAAATAACAAGTTAGAAAACAAGAATTTTAATAAAAAGAGTAGGGAAGTAAACTCTTCACTCCTTGGTGTGGACTGCATATAGTGAATTTGCTTCCAAAGGATTCAACATGGAAAGCAGGAAAAAAAAAAAGATTAACTTTACAGTGAAGAAATCTGACATGACTTTGTGACCCCATGGACTGCAGCAGACCAGGCTTCCCTGTCCATCACCAACTCCTGGAGTTTGCTCAAACTCATGTCTATCAAGTCAGTGATGCCATCCAATCATCTCATCCTCTGTTGTCCCCTTCTCCTCCTGCCTTCAATCTTTCCCAGCATCAGGGTCTTTTCCAGTGAGCCATTTCTTCCCATCAGGTGGCCAAAATATTGGAGTTTCAGCTTCAGCATTAGTCCTTCCAATGAATATTCAGGACTGATTTCCTTTAGGATTGACGGGTTGGAGCTCCTTGCAGTCCAAGGGACTCTTAAGAGTCTTCTCCAACACCACAGTTCAAAAGCATCAATTCTTCGGTGCTCAGCTTTCTTTATAGTCCAACTCTCACATCCATACATGTTGCTGCTGCTGCTAAGGCACTTCAGTCGTGTCCGAGTCTGTGCGACCCCATAGATGGCATGACTACTGGAAAGATCATAGCTTTGACTAGATGGACCTTTGTTGGCCAAGACCAAGATGTAAAGTGCAATTATCATATCATATCAAGGGTACATACAATCAACATGATTTCTAGAATAAATTTAAAAACATTAATTGGATAATACTAATTAGATGATTTCATTTCTGCATTTTAACTCCAAAATGTAATATTAAAGTCAAAACCTTATGAACTTTTTATTTTTAGGATTTAGCGCCATCACTAGTTAAAAATAACTTATGGCTCTCGTTTTCACAAATGTTCAAAGTTTCTATAGGGATTAAGAAGTTAAAGGGTTAAAAAGTAACAGTTTTTAAAGTATCTTTTTTCAATATGAAGTATATAGAGATCACAGTAATTCACAGGAAGAGACAGACAAAACATAAATGAGTCCAGAGACCAAAGTATGTATGTTTAAAAAGAATTCCTGGAAAATGAGGTCACTAGCATTCTTTATGAACAGCAGAGCAGGATGGCACAGGACAGATGACTGAGAAACAGAAAAGACTGAAAAAACAAGAAAACAAGGAGGAAAAAATGTAAGAAAACTCAAAGAGGGACAGAGAAACAGTGACTAAAGGAAGCATAGAAAAATGCACATAGAAATGTCCCAAACTCAAGAGTTTTAGAAACTGACATAGGAAGAAAAATAGGAATAAGCAAAATATAGGAAAATAGAACACTAGGTAAACCAAGCAAAGAGGAAAATAGACGCTGGCCTTTGAAAAAGAAAACAAAGATGAAAGCCAGTGGGTTTTCATTTGCTGTTCATTGTTCACATGGGAAAACTTCCTTTGTTCTGAGTTTTGAATGAATATTAGTATTTCTCCTTTAGTTTAGAATTTTGAAAAGCTGACTTTAAAAATGTATTTTGTTTCCTTTAGTTAAAAAAGAGAAATTCCACAATATTATAGAGTGCCTTTAATAAATACTGCATATTGTTGAGGCAAATATAAAATATGTAACTTTTAAAATATATTCAGCAACATGGGAATGTAGTTTCTTGTCTTTCTGGCCTATCTAGCATGCTTCACACTCAACAGGACACAGGGTGGAAAGATTTAAGAGGCTTTCCAGAATAAATCTGTAATATGTATTTTTATACTTGCCATGAGATTTAACCAACTGCTCAGGCAGTAACTTTAAAAATATTATTTAATTGTAGGGTAATTGCTTTACAATATTGTGTTGGCTTCTGCCATACATCAACATGAAACAGCCATAGGTATACACATGTGTCCCCTTCCTCTTGAACCTCCTTCCCACCCCATTCTACGCCTCTAGGTTGTCACAGAGCACTGGATTTGAGCTTCAGCATCATAGAGCAAATTTCCACTGGCTAATTTTATCTATACAAAGTGGTAATGTATATGTTTCAACGCTGCTCTCTGAGTTCTTCTCACCTTCTCCTTCCCTGCCCTGTGTCCACAACTCTGTCTACTGCCTTTGTCTCCAGTGCTGCCCTGCAGATAGGTTCATCAGCACCATCTTTCTAGATTCCATAACATGTGCATATTCAGCTTTGTCTGACTCTTTGTGACCCTCTGGACTATAGCCTCTCAGGCTCCTCTGTCCATGGGATTTTCCAGGCAAGAATATTGGAGTGGGTTATCATTTCCTTCTCCAGGGGATCTTCCTGACCCAGGGATTGAATCCGTGTCTTTTATGTCTCCTGCATTGCAGGTGGATTCTTTACCTGCTGAGCCATTCCATACGTATATATATATATGTGTGTTAACATTTCGGTATCTGCCTCTTTCTGACTTACCTCACTAAGTATAATAGGATCTACGTTCATCCACCTCATTAGAACTGACTCAGATGCATTCCTTTTTATGCCTGAGTAATATTCCATTATGTATATGTACCATAACTTCTTTATCCATTCCTCTGTCATAGACATCCAGGTTGCTTCCGAGCACTATTGTAAATAGTGCTGCAATGAACACTGGGGTGTATGTATCTTTTTCAATTATGGTTTCCTCAGGGTATATGCCCAGTAGTGGGACTGCTGGATCATACAGTAGTTCCATTCCTAGCTTTTTAAGGAATCTCCACACTGTTCTTCACAGTGGCTGGATCAATTTGCATTCCCACCAACAGTGCAAAAGGGTTCCCTTTTCTCCACACTCTCTTCAGCATTTATTGTTTATAGATTTTTTGATGATGGCCATTATGACTAGTGTGAGATGATACCTCACTGTAGTTTTGATTTGCATTTTTCTAATAATGAGTGATGTTGAGCATCTTTTCATGTGTTTTATTAGCCATCTGTATGCCTTCTTTGGAGAAATATCTATTTAGGTCTTCTGCCCACTTTTTAAATTGGGTTGTTTGTTTTTCTGGTATTGAGCTGAATGAGATGCTTATATATTTTGGAGAATAAACCTTTGTCAGTCGTTTCATTTTCAATTGTTTTCTCCCATTATGAGGGTTGTCTTTTAATCTTGTTTATTGTTTCCTTTGCTGTGCAAAAGCTTTTAAAGTTTAATTAGGTCCCATTTGATTATTTTTGTTTTTATTTCCATTACTCTAGGAGATGGGTCATAGAGGATCTTGTTGTGATATTTATTGAAGAGTGTACTGCCTATATTTTCCTCTAAGTTTCTGACCTTACATTTAAGTCTTTAATTCATATTGAGTTTATTTTTGTGTATGGTGTTAGGAAGTGTTCTAGCTTCATTCTTTTGCATGTAGCTTTCCAGTTTTCCCAGCATCACTTATTGAAGAGGCTGTCTTTTCTCCATTGTATATTCTTGCCTTTGTCAAAGATAAGGAACCTATAGGTGTGTGGGTTTATCTCTGGGCTTTCTCTCTTGTTCCATTGGTCTATATTTCTGTTTTTGTGCTACTACCATACTGCATTGTCTTGATGACTTTAGCTCTATAGTATAGTCTGAAGTCAGGAAGGTTGATTCTTCCATTTTTCTTTCTCAAGACTGCTTTGGCTATCTGGGGTCTTTTGTGTTTCCAGATAAACTGTAAAAGTTTTTGTTCTAGTTCTAAAATGTCATTGGTAGTTTGATAGAGATTGCACTGAATTTGTAGATTACTTTGGGTAGTATAGCCATTTTCACAGTATTGATTCTTCCAAGCCAAGAATATAGTATATCTCTCCATCTGTTTGTGTCATCTTGCCAATAGCTTTTAATATATGGTCTGTGAACTAATAAAACATAGGGAAGATGGAGTTTCCAATCAAAAAGGCCTGGTAAGCAGCTGGGGTAATGGCTATCTGCCTGTGTCAAGACAAATCCATGAACAAAGAAAACTTCTCTAATGTGATAGAAACTTATTTCAGAGCAAAGACATGAAAGCAGAGTAAATACAGAAGAGTCGTCTTCATCCAGAAGAAAAGGGCAGAAAAAGAGGTAACTTCAGGGATAGGACAGAAGGCTTACTACAATTTGAATAATCACCTTTCCAGGGTCAGCAACTCTGACAAAGACTTATTTATAAAGAACCATGTTGGACTTCAGCAGCATTATTTATAGTCTTGTATAAAATGAAAACTACATAGGGAACCTGGTCTATAATCATATTCCTTCTCCCTTCATTTTATTACTGCCTTAGAACTTGGCTAAGAGGGAGAAATGGAAGGAAACATTCACGTTACACTGAGCTTATAATTGTATAATCTCCAAAGTAATGATATTCTGCTTCATATTTAAATTATATTTACCAGTGAAACCCCATCCCCCAATTTCTTCCCAGCACTGGCATCAAGGGAAAAACCCCCAACATTTCATTTATGAGGTAGTACTGTTTACCATAAAAATATCAGATCACAATTTTATCTCAGAATATTAAGAATTACAATAAAAACTAAACTCTGTAACTTGTGGGCTAATTAGGTAAAGGTCACAAAAACTGTCAAATATTATAGAAATGCTATAAATTCCAATCATCTCAATATACTGACAGTAGTCAAATATAGACAAATTAATTCTTAAAAATATCAGGGACAACACTGAATGACAATAAAATACTTTCTGGGACACTGATTGTCCCAGACACCAGGCTAACGCCTTCAACACCAGTATTTCACTGAATCCACAGATAGGCCTATCAGGAAGGCACTCTTATTATACCCAATTTACACTTTAAGGAACAGGGTAAGAAAGGATATATAATTTGTCCAAGATTACACAGCTAGTAACTTCCAAAGTAGCATTCAAAATCAGATCTAACTTCAAACTCCATAATCAACCACTCTATTTATATTTTTAAGAAAAATTACAAATAAATCACAGGTACTTGTCCGAGTTAACATTCTGAGTAACTTTCTGAATTATAATTCTTCAAATAATATAGGGATTATAATAGTAGGGCTGTGAATTTAACATTTTCCATGATCTAAAGATGGTCAGACAATTTTTGATCAAGAATTAAAGTCCTTAAGTCACTTGTCTGACCTAGTTACTACAGTTTGAAACAACAGTACCTTATTAGAAATATGAAAAATATGCATTGTTGAACACAAAATCACAAACAAGGTAATGTTTTTGAAAACAAACAGAAGCAGATCACTGAGTCAAACATAACTGGTTATTTCTGAAATCTACCACTTGCTAGCTATGAGATCTTGACCAAAATTATGTAACCTTTCTGTGCCTCAGATTCTTCCCATAGAATATGGGCCTAAGAACAATATCAAACTTATAGGTTTAAAAAAGATAGGTGTTTTGAAAATGTTCAGTAAAAGTTAACTTCTTACTGTGGTTTGTTTCTGCTTAGAAAAATAGCTCAAGCCCACTGTTTTATTTATCATAGTCAAGTGAACTATCTGAACACAAAGAATAGAAAATTATTATTATATGTAACTTGAGTATCCACTAGTGCCAGAGAAGAAAAAGGGTATTAATAATCCAAAATGTCAGGTGGTAGAAAGATTATTAATGAATGTCTTTGGAAGTGAGTTCTGTGACTTGCATTTATACAAGGCCACCCTAGATGTCCTGGGAATTCACATTTTATAAAATATAAGTGAGATATTGTCTATCCTATGCCTTTGTTGATCCTTTGTGCTTTTGTTCAGTACCAAGGAGATGGAAAAATTCTGATCAAACTTCTCATAAAAACTTTTATATACCTATAATAGAAAATGGCAATCAAATATCCTAGATTTTGTTCTTTTTATTCCTCACACTACTTATTTTCCACATGCAATCTTTCCATTACCTTGAAGGAAGGGGGTTTGCCTAGGATTGATTACTTCCTTCTTGGCTCTAGGGCCACAATTCAGGTAGTGGCCACCTGTTAAATAATGAGGGCTTTTTATTGATTTCATGGTCAACTGTCTTAAGGTTTCTCCAGGTGTGGCTAACTAAAAGAAAATAAGAAAGTAGCACACTAACCAGTTGTTTAAGCATTTACAGTAAAAATAAAAATGTTGAACAATAAAGTCCAACCTGTTTACCAAATATTAAATAGTATTACACTGCTATAGTACTGAGGTACTGACACAGGAATAGATAGAAAAATCCATGTAAAATAATGAAGCTGATCCAAAAATATACATAAGACCTATTCCATCATAAAGGACATGGTGGGGAAACATATTCAGTTGTGGTGATTAGTAATTTAGGAAAAAAAAAGTTGTAACATTAACCTAATATAATACACCAAATCAATTCCAGATAGATTAAAGATGTAAAATTAAAACCATAAAATTACTTGAGAAAGATACAACTAGCTATTTATATAATCCTGCAATTTTTAAAGGCCTAAAGATGAAACTGGGCAGAAAACATGGAGAAAAAGATTGGCAGATTTGGCAATGGACATTTAAAACTCTTTTCATAACAAAACAAAAACCTCTAGAAACAAACTGTAAGGCAATGACAAACTGGTAAAAATATTGAAAGCAAATAATATCATTCTATTTTTTTTTCATTCTTAATATTTAAGAGCTTTTGTAAAACAGTAATATATAATCATCTTAGAGTATACAACTAACCATCACCAAAACAACAATGAAATATAAATGGCTAGTTAACATATTTAACAAGTTCACTTTACCAGTAAACAAAGAAATAGAAAACAATGTGGAGTAGAAACTGGCAAAGACTGCTGTATCTGTTTTCTGGGATATACTGCAGCACACACATAAATAACACCTACACTATGCAGAACTTCGTACAGCAACTTCATACACTGCTGTCCACGTACGGATGACTCAATTTTCTGGAACTCAATCTAGCAAAAGTGTCATCAAAGGCACACCTGAGCTGACAGAAATCAGAGAGTGGTTGGGTGTGGTGACCGGCTGAAAAGGGGCATGAGGAAACTTTCTGGGGTATTGTTAGTGTTCTTGATCTTGTTCTGGTGGTGTTTACAATGTATATAATATTAAAATTCTAAAAATGAGCAATAAGAACTGTGAATTTTTTTACCTGTAAAATAAACCTTAATTAAAATAAAAAAAAATGCATACCTGGCTCAGCGGTTTAAATTCCTTTAGCCCAAGAAATAACAGTGGATACACAAAATATTTAACTACTGGATTATTCACTGAAGAAAGGCTTATAATAAAAGAGTGAGTGTTCCTAGTCTAGACAAAAGCATAGTGATGATTATCTGTGGGATATAAGATTAAAATGACTTTTTCTTTTCCTTTTCAATGTTTTATAATTCAGTGTCCATGGGGTCACAAAGAGTCAGGACTGAGATGGACTGAACAACAAACAACAAAACTCTTATGAAAGAAAATGACACATTGTTTAAAGCTTTCTTTAGAGAAATACAATCAAGACTATGTACAATTTATGTATAGTCTTTCCTTAAATTCTGCCTGGAATCCTACTACTTGGGTTTTTCTATCTTGCTTTAAGCCTCATATAACTTCAGATATGGTTAATATATCAAAATGCTTGCTGAGAATTTCTTGATTGCCTGTGTACAATGGCAACTTCCAGTCTCTCATTTTGTACTGGCTTTATTGCTGTTCAAAACTACCATTGAGAAATGACTTTTTAACTACATTGTGCTAATCCCAAGGACCTTTGCTTGCTCCTTAAACGTAAAAAAAAATTTTATTTATTTATTTGGCTAAACTGGGTCTTAGTTTCAGCATGTGGGATCTAGTTCCCTGACCAGTGATTGAACCTGGGCCCCTTGCCCTCTGAGCTCGGAGTCCTAGCTGCTGGAGCACCAGGGAAGTTCCTTAAACTTACTTTTTAATAGAAGTAGACTGCTTATGCCTATATAGTTTTCTCTGTTCCAAAATGCTTTCAGTTGTGGGGGGGTGGGGGGGGAGATTCTGGAGAGAGTCTACAATCTAGGACTCTGTATTCCCACTCTCCTCCTCTTTTTCTATGAATGCTATATTTACATTAGCTAAACTCAGCCCACTTAACCATTTTATAATCTGGATTCAGCTAAAGAACCGGCGTGACTATACTCATCCCCTTTTCTCAACAGATTTTAAAATAGAATCACTGAGCACTACTAGCCAATTTAATGAATATGTCTACATTCCTTCTAGGTCACAGATAACATAAGTAAATGAACATTGGCCTTTTCTTTATATGTTATTTTTTCTTTGAGGTTATTACAATGAGAGGACTGTATAAGTAACATTTTGCCAGTTTATTTAGATTGTGTTGTCTGGGTAATTTGGCAAGCTTTATCAATACTACCCTGCTACCATGCACCCTCCTTCTCTCACACCTAATATTTCCTGAGCATTTCCTAAGAGTCAGGCACTCTGTTGACTCAGTTCAGTTCAGTTCAGTCGCTCAGTCGTGTCCGATTCTTTGCGACCCCGTGAACCGCAGCACACCAGGCCTCCCTGTCCATCACTAACTCCTGGAGTTTACTCAAACTGATGCCCACTGAGTCGGTGATGCCATCTAACCATCTCATCCTCTGTCGTCCCCTTCTCCTCCTGCCCCCAATCCCTCCCAGCATCAGGGTCTTTTCCAATGAGTCAGCTCCTCGCATGAGGTGGCCAAAGTACTGGAGTTTCAGCTTCAGCATCAGTCCTTCCAATGAACACCCAGGACTGATCTCCTTTAGGATGGACTGGTTGGATCTCCTTGCAGTCCAAGGGACTCTCAAGAGTCTTCTCCAACACCACAGTTTAAAATCATCAATTTTTCAGTGCTCAGCTTTCTTTATAGTCCAACTCTCACATCCATACATGACCACTGGAAAAACCATAGCCTTGACCAGATGGACCTTTGTTGGCAAAGTAATGTCTCTGCTTTTTAATATGCTATCTAGGTTGGTCATAACTTTCCTTCCAAGGAGTAAGCGTCTTTTAATTTCATGGCTGCAGTCACCATCCGCAGTAATTTTGGAGCCCCCAAAAATAAAGTCTGACACTGTCTCCCCATCTATTTCCCATGAGGTGATGGGACCAGATGCCATGATCTTAGTTAAGCCAACTTTTTCACTCTCCTCTTTGATTTTTCATCAAGAGGCTTTTTAGTTCCTCTTCACTCTCTGCCATAAGGGTGGTGTCATCTGCATATCTGAAGTTATTGATTTCTCCCAGCAATCTTGATTCCAGCTTGTGCTTCTTCCAGCCCAGCGTTTCTCATGATGTACTCTGCATATAAGTTAAATAAACAGGGTGACAATATACAGCCTTGACGTACTCCTTTTCCGATTTTGAACCAGTCTGTTGTTCCACGTCCAGTTCTAACTGTTGCTTCCTGACCTGCATACAGGTTTCTCAAGAGGCCGGTCAGGTGGTTTGGTATTCCCATCTCTTTCAGAATTTTCCACAGTTTATTGTGATCCACACAGTCGAAGGCTTTGGCGTAGTCAATGAAGCAGAAATAGATGTTTTTCTGGAACTTTCTTGCTTTTTTGATGATCCAGTGGATATTGGCAATTTGATCTCTGGTTCCTCTGCCTTTTCTAAAACCAGCTTGAACATCTGGAAGTTCACGGTTCATGTATTGCTGAAGCCTGGCTTGGAGAATTTTGAGCATTATCTTACTAGCGTGTGAGATGAGTGCAATTGTGCGGTAGTTTGAGCATTCTTTGGGATTGCCTTTCTTAGGGATTGGAATGAAAACTAACCTTTTCCAGTCCTATGGCCACTCCTGAGTTTTCCTAATTTGCTGGCATACTGAGTGCAGCACTTTCACAGCATCATCTTTCAGGATTTGAAATAGCTCAACTGGAATTCCATCACCTCCACTAGCTTTGTTCGTAGTGATGCTTTCTAAGGACCACTTGACTTCACATTCCAGGATGTCTGGCTCTAGGTGAGTGATCACACCATTGTGATTATCTGGGTTGTGAAGATCTTTTTTGTACAGTTCTTCTGTGTATTTTTGCCACCTCTTCTTAATATCTTCTGCTTCTGTTAGGTCCATACCATTTCTGTCCTTTATCGAACTCATCTTTGCCTGAAATGTTCCGACTACTTTACATTAATTATAGTTCATTTAACTCTAATAATAACTCTGAGGTGCATATTGTCATCTCTATTTTACAGGTGAAGAAATTGAGGTTTGCAAGAGAGGCTGCTTGCTGCAGTCATTGTGAGAGGAGGGATTTGAACCAGCTGCTATAATTTAATAGCCCACTGTATAATTAGGAAATGATTCAATATTTGGCATTACAGAGAGCCTCCATGAATGTATGTTTTTTTAAAGGAACATGGAAAGTATTCCAAAGATGAGAATGGGTGATATACTCTGTAACCAGCTCCAGAAGACAGATATTATTATTTAGAATCAAAAGTCTCTGAAAGTCCTACTCATCCTATTAATTATTATGATTTCTTCTCATCCTGCAGATTATTACTTCATGTTCAAATGACTGTTGATAGGAGCTGGTGTTCTGGAGGCAGGATGGGCTCTTAAGTGTGACTGACATCTTCACTATTTATTAGTGTGTGATCTTGGACAAATGATCTGTTTGAGCCTCAGTTTCTTCATTTATAGGATGAAAGTAATACTAACTATCTGATAGAGTTAGAAATAAACCCACCACAGTTGGTCTCTAACCTTAGAGTCTTATGAGGCTCTTGGGAGGTTTGAATAAGGGAAGATAGCAGGGTGCCTGAAATGTAGCACATGGAAGTAAATATTTGCTTCAAGAATGAATTGGTGGGATCCAGATCTCCTACTACCAGTATGTATGTATGTATGTGCTCAGTCATGTCTGACTCTTTGCAACCCCATGGAGTGTAACCTGCCAGATTCCTCTGTCCATGGGATTTTCCAGGCAAGAATATTGGAGGGGGTTGCCATTTCCTCTTCCAGGGCATCTTCCTAACCCAGGGATTGAACCTGCATCTCTTGCATCTCCTGCATTGGCAGGTGGATTTTTTTTTTTTTTTTTTTTTACCACTGTGCCACATGCGAAGTCCACTATCAGCAGAACAGCAAAAACAAATAAGCATAAAAAGGATGTACACTTACTTTAAAGTCAAGTATAAGTGACTCTGGTTGCCAGATATTTTGTGTAATCTTACTGATTAATCTGAATAACTGGTAATTTGCTAAAAGTATACTTAACAAGTGGTTTTAAAAGAAATGATGAGATTTCACATTAAAGTAACCCTGAAGATATGCCAAAACAAAAAGTCTGTGAAAACATAAACACTCCACAAGCAAAAAAAAAACAACACAAAAAACAAAAAAACCCCAAAACTGAATCTAGACAGACCTTACACCTGTCACAAAAATTAACTCAAAATTGATCATAGAGCTAATGTAAAATGCAAAAGTATAAAATGCCTAGGAGATAACATAGGAGAAGACCCACATGACAGTGGATATTTTAGATACAGCATCAAAGGTGTGATCTATGAAAAAAATAATGTATAAGCTGGACTTCATTAAAATTAAAACACTTCTGTGAAAAACAATGTCAAGTGAATGAGAAGACAAGCTACAAACTAGGAGAAAATATTTGCTCAAGATATATCTGATAGAGAAGTGTTATTCAAAATATACAAAGAACTCATAAAACTCAACAATGAGAAAAATTTTAATTTTTTGCTAATTAAAAAGTGAGCAAAAAACCTTAGCAAAGTAAATATATAGATGGCAAATAGCACGTGAGGAGATGATCAACATCACAGGTCATTGAGAAAGGTAAAAAGAAAGTGAAAGTGCTAGTTGCTCAGTTGTGTCCAACTCTTTGTGACCTCGTGGATTGCAGCCTGCCAGGCTCTTCTGTCCATGGAATTCTCCAGGCAAGAACTGTGGAATGGGTAGTCATTCCCTTCTTCATGGGATCTTCCCAACTCAGGGATTGGACCCAGGTCTCCTGCATTTCAGGCGGATTCTTTACCAGCTGAGCCACCAGGGAAGCCCTGGTGATCACCATCACAGGTCATTAGGGGATTGCAAATTAATGCAACAACTGGATACTACTCCACAGCTCAGTTGGTAAAGAATCCCTACAATGCAGGAAACCTGAGTTCGATTCCTGGGTTAGGAAGATCCTCTGGAAAAGGAAATGGCAACCTACTCCAGTATTCTTGCCTGGGAAATCCCATGGACAGAGGAGCCTGGTAGGGTACAGTCCACGGGGTCACAAGGGTCAACATGACTTAGCAACTAAAGCACCACCACACTTATCACAATGGCCAAAATCCAAAACACAATCCCAAATGCTGCTGAAGACATACAGCAGGGAATCCTATTCATTGCTGGTTGGAATACAAAATGAAACAACCACTCTGGAAGATAGTTTGGCAATTTCTTACAAAAATAAACGTACTCTTACCATACAATACAGCAATCATGGTTCTTGGTATTTATCCGGAAACATGTCTACACAAAAACCTACAGATAGAGGTTTATAGTACTTTTAATTTTAACTGTCAAAACTTGGAAGCAACCAAGATATCCTTTAGTAGGTAAATGGATAAATCAACTATGTACATTTAGACAATGGAACATTATTCATTGTTAAAAAATGAGCTATGAAAAATATGAAAAGACATGGAGGAACTTTTAAATATATACTGCTAAGTGAAAGAAAAACTAGACATCAAATTGCCAACATTCCCTGGATCATGGAGAAAGCAAGGAATTTCCAGAAAAACATCTACTTCTGTTTCATTGACTATGTTAAAGTCTTTGACTTTGTGGATCACAACAAACTGGAAAATTCGTAACAACAGATGGGAGTACCAGGCCACCTTACCTGTCTCCTGAGAAACCTGTATGTGGGTCAAGAAGCAACAGTTAGAACTGGATGTGGAATAACTGACTGGTTCCAAACTGGGAAAGGAGTACGGCAAGGCTGTATTTTGGCATCCTACTTATTTAGCATACATGCAGAGTACATCAAGCAAAATGCCAGGCTGGAAGAATCACAAGCTGGAATCAAGATTGCCAGGAGAAATACCAACAACTTCAGATATGCTCATGACACTCTAATGGCAGAGAGTGAAGAGGAACTAAAGAGCCTCTTGATGAAGATGAAAAAGGAGAGTGAAAAAGCTGACTTAAAAACTCGACATTCTCCACTGCTGCCCTGAAAATAAATTCATCAGTGCCATCTCCTCAGATTCCATATATATGTGTCAGTATATGATATTTATATTTCTCTCTCTGACTTACTTCAGACATAGAGAACAGACCCGTGGGACACAGTGGGAGGAGAGGAGGGAGAAGGGGAGATGCATGGAGAGCATAACACAGGAATTTACAATCCCATATACAAAACAGATAGCCAATGGGAATTTGCTATATGACCATCAGGGAACTCAAACAGGGGCTCTGAGACAGGCCGAAGGGTGGGGTGGGGAGGGAGATGGGAGGGAGTTCCAGGAAGGAGAGGACATGGATGTACCTATTCTGCTGATTCTTGTTGATGTATGAAAGAAAACTACAAAATCCTGTAAAGCAATTATCCTTCATTAAAAAATTAAAAAAACAAAAAAACCCAACTTTCAAAAAACTAATATCATGACATCTGGTCCCATCACTTCATGGCAAACAGAGGGGAAAAAGTGGAAGCAGTGACAGATATTACTTTCCTGGGTTCCAAAATCACTGTGGATGGTGACTGCAGCCACAAAATAAAAGATACTTGCTCCATCCTTATGGCAGAAAGCGAAGAGGAACTAAAGAGCCTCTTGATGAAAGCCAGACATCCTGCAGTCCAAAGTCAAGTGGGCCTTAGGAAGCACTACTACAAACAAAACTAGTGGAGGTGATGGAATTCCAGTTGAGCTATTTTAAATCCTAAAAGATGATGCTGTGAAAGGGCTGCACTCAATATGCCAGCAAATTTGGAAAACTCAGCAGTGGCCACAGGACTGGAAAATGTTAGTTTTCATTCCAATCCCAAAGAAGGGCAATGCTAAAGAATGTTCAAACTACTGCACAATTGCACTCATCTCACATGCTAGCAAAGCAATGCTCAAAATTCTCCAAGACAGGCTTCAATAGTATGTGAACCGTGAACTTTCAGATGTTCAAGTTGGATTGAGAAAAGGCAGAGGAACCAGAGATGAAATTGCCAACATCTGTTGGATCACAGAAAAAGCAAGAGAATCCTGATAAAACATCTACTTCTGCTTCATTGACTACTCTAAAGCCTTCGACTGTGTGGATTGCAACAAACTGTTGAAAATTCTTAAAAAGATGGGAATACCAGACCATTTTACCTGCCTCCTGAGAAACCTGTATGCAGGACCTGTATGCAAAATGGTTATCTGAAGAGGCTTTACAAATAGCTGAAGAAAGGAGAGAAGTGAAAATCAAGAGGGAAAGGTACATCCAACTAAACACAGAGTTCCAAAGAATAACAAGGAGAGACAAGAAGGCCTTCTTAGATGAACAGTGCATAAAAATAGAGGAAAACAACAGAAGGGGAAAGACGAGATATCTCTTCAGGAAAATTGGAAATATCAAGGGAACATTTCAACCAAAGATGTGCACAATAAAGGACAGAAATGGTAGAGACCTAGTAGATGCAGAAGAGATCAAGAAGAGATGGAAAGAATACATGGAAGAACTGTACAAAAAAGATCTTAATGAACTGGATAACTACGATGGTTTAGTCAGTCACCCACAGCCAGACATTCTGGACTGTGAAGTCAAGTAGGCCTTAGAAAGCACTGTTGTCAATAAAGCTAGTGGATGCGATGGAATTCCAGTGGAGCTATTCAAAAGCCTAAAGAATGATGCTGTCAAAGTGTTGCAGTCAATATGTCAGCAAATTTGGAAGACTCAGCAGTGGCCACAGGACTGGAAAAGGTCAATTCTCATCCCAATTTCCACAAATAAATGTTCAAACAATCAGACAACTGCACTCATCTCCCATGTTAGCAAGATCATGCTTAAAATCTTGGCGAACCAAGAACTTCCAGACATCCAAGCCGGGTTTAGAAAAGGTAGAAGAACCAGAGATCAAACTGCCAACACTCGCTGGATCACAGAGAAAGCAAAGGAACTCCAGAAAAGCATCTACCTTTGTTTCATTGACTACGCTAAAGCCTTTGACTGTGTGGATCATAAATAACTGTGGAAAGCTCTCAGAGAGATGGGAATACCAGATCATCTTACCTGTCTCCTGAGAAACCTGCATGGGTTGAGAAGCAACAGTTAGAACCCTGTATAGAACAACTGATAGGTTCTGGATGGAGAAAGGAGTACAACAGGGCTGTCCGCCGTCACCCTGTTTGTTAAACCAATACCCTGAGCACATCATGAGAAATGCCGGTCTGGATGTGTTACAAGCTGGAATCAAGATAGGCAGGAGAAACTTCAACAACCTCAAGGATGCAGATGATACCACTCTAATGGCAGAAAGCAAAGAGGAACTAAAGAGCCCCTTGAGGGTGAAGGAGGAGAGTGAAAGAGCCAGCTTAAAACTAAACATGAAAAAACTAAGATCATGGCATCTGGCCCCATTACTTCATGGCCAACAGAAGGGGAAAAAGTGGAAGTAGTAACAGATTTCCTCTTCTTGGGCTCTAAAATCACTGTGGATGGTGACCACAACCATGAAATCAGAAGATGATTCACTCTTGACAGGAAAACGATGACAAACCTAGACAGTATGTTGAAAAGCAGAGACATCACTTGGCTGACAAAGGTCCATATACTCAAGGCTATGGTCTTCCCAGTGGTCACATACGGTTGTTTGAGAGCTGGACCATAAAGAAGGCAGAGCACCAAAGAATTGATGCCTTTTGAACAGTGGTGCTGGAGAAGACTCCTGAGAGTCCCTTGGACAGCAAGGATATCAAACCAGTCAATCTTAAGGGAAATCAACCCTGACTACTCTTTGGAAGGACTGATGCTGAAGCTGAAGTTCCAGTATTTTGGTCACCTGATGAGAATAGCTGACTCACTGGAAAAGTCCCTGATGCTGGGAAAAATTAAGGGCAGAAGCAGGAGAGGGCGTCAGAGGATGAGATGGCTGGATGGCATCACTGATGCAATGGACATGAACTTGGGCAAACTTCGGGAGATGGTGAGGGACAAGGAGGGCTGGTGTGCTGCGGTCCGTGGGGTCACAGAGAGTCGGACACGACTGGGTGACTGAACAACAACAACAGTACCAAGTCTAGGTCAACGGTGCTGCGCGCATTTAATTCAGAAAGCACCACTTTGGTACCACTTGAGAACAAGGATCACAAGCCAAGATCTGGAATAAAGCTTCCCAGGACCTACAGACTGGCTCATAGCCTCTGATAAATGAGGACCACTGCGACACACACAATGACTAAAGGTGCTCTAACCCATCAGTTCTCAAAATGTTGGGCGTCACTGTGCCTGCAATGTCAAAATTATTTTCTATGAATACTAAGACATTATTTACCCTCATTATTCTCATCCTCTCATGAATGTGCAGAGAAAATTTTCAGAGAACACATGATGTATTAGGTCAAAACAGAGTGAAATGTAGATATGAGAACCAGCTCTTCCTGTTATGCTGGACATAAGAGATATGAAAAAATGTAAATAAATACCACTCTTTTCAGTTTTTTTGCTGCTGAGAATATATTTTCTGCTTTGAAAATATAATTATTCTTCATAAAAGTACATTACTTACGTTAAATGTAATAGGTTCATTATTGTTATTTTGAAGTGATTTACAATTTCTAGTATTAATTCCTAATAAGGTAAATATCGATAAATATATTTCACATAAACAAATGCCCTTTGGGGTCCCCAAGAATTTTTAAGAGTATAAAAGTGGCCCAGAGACCAATAGTTTGAGACCTGAAGTTCTACTTATCACTAAAGGGTAAAGATCTCTTAGGTGGCTAACCTGGGCTTTCATTAGCTTCACAGTCTCCTTATAGCTGTATGTGTGTTTGCCTACACCAACTTGGCTTCCCTGGTAGCTCAGCAGGTAAAGAATCTGCCTGCAATGCAGGAGACCCTGGTTTGATTCCTGGGTTGGGAAGATCCCCTGGAGAAGGGAATATGCTACCCATTCAGGTATTCTTGGGCTTCTCTGATGGCTCAGCTGGTAAAGAATCCACCTGCAATCTGGGAGACCTGGGTTTGATCCCTGGGTTGGGAAGATCCCCTGGAGAAGGGAATGGCTACCTACTCCAGTTTCTGGCCTGGAGAATTCCATGGACTGTATAGTCCATGGGGTCACAAAGAGACATACATGATTGAGCGACTTTCACTTTCAGGCTGCTGAACAGATGGTGGAGTAGAAGGACTTGCCCAGATCTTATCCTGGAAGAAAAGCTTGCTCCTAGGAAGAAAAGCTATGACAAACCTAGACAGCATATTAAAAAACAGAGACATTACTTTGCCAACGAAGGTCCCTATAGTCAAAGCTATGGTTTTTCCAGTAGTCATGTATGGATGTGAGAGTTGGACCCTAAAGGAAAGGTGAGCACTAAAGAATTGATGCTTTTGAACTGTGGTGCTGGAGAAGACTCTTGAGAGACCCTAGGACTTCATGGAGATCAAACCAGTCAATCCTAAAGGAAAAGAGTCCTGAACATTCATTGGAAAAACTGATGCTGAAGCTCCAATACTTTGGCCACCTGATGTGAAGAACTGACTCCTTAGAAAAAGCCCTGATGCCGGGAAAGATTGAAGGCAGGAAGAGGAGGGGGCAAGAGAGGATGAGATGTTTGGATGACATCACCGACTGGATGGACATGAGTTTGAGCAAGCTCTGGGAGTTGGTGATGGACAGGGAAGCCTGGTGTGCTGCAGGCCATGGGGTTGCAAAGAGTCATACATGACTTAGTGACTGAACTGAACTGAACACCAACTTGTTACCCTTGCCTGGCAACGTGCCGCTTGAATGAAGTGGGGAATATAATTACAATATTCATGTGTTGTCACAGCACCTTTCACTCAATACATGACCAAATCATACACAGTATGCATTACATTTGTAATTATAGTATTACATATAAAAGGTGTTTATAGCTTTGCTAGTACAAGGAATGAAATGAAGCTGTATCCTTTAATGGTATCTTATAGTGAGTTCTAAATTGGTCTAACAGTTTGTAATCTTTTTTTAACATCTACATTATTAAATTTTCACTGTTTTGGATACTCAAGACAACTGGTACTTGTTGCTTCTATGCTATGCTAACTTGGTTCTCAGAACTCTAATCTTTAGCAGAAACAAACTGTCTGGCTGATAGACAAAACTGATTTTTAATGCAAGCCAGAGTATAATAATAAAATGGGAAAAAAATTCTAGATCCTGAAGTTCTAACACAAAGGATTATCTTGAAGACTTTTTCAGAACCAAGAACAAGGATACTTAGAGCTGACAATCTTGAGGAGTTATGTTGAAATATGTACCAGTTATTGATACATTAAAAACAGAAGCAAACCAGACTGGGTATTTTTTAAAAGTTTACAAGGGAAAAGCATTTCTTCTGAAATGTTCTTCTCTTTCACTAAGCGTTGCAAAGTACCATAATTAATTCTTACGATTCTAACAGTCCTAAAAGCAAGTCATAAAAAAGATATTTACTTGGGAATATAAATTGGAATGACATTTTGCTAGGGCCACTTGAAAATATTTAGCAGAGTCTAACATGCATACCCACTGACCAAGCAACTCCAGTTTTAGAAATTTATCCTGAGAAAAGTGGCAGTGACACAGATCTAAGGACATTCATTACAGTGCTATGTGTAATAATAAAAACTAGAGAGCCTGAACATCCAACAACAAGGGACTGACCAAGCAAAATGTGGTTCAGCATGTAAGGGAATACTATATGGCCACGATACAGAATACAAACAGAATATCATAAAATTATATATCACAAGGCCAAGTATTTATTATACATAGCTGAGGGGGAAAAATCTAATTATAAGACTGCAGCATTATATAATCTCATCTCTGCTTAAAATATGCATAAGTATGTGGAACGGCATATATACATGCATAAATTAATAGCACTTATTGTTGAGTTTGGGATCACAGGTGATTTACTTTACTTCACTTCTTTTGAGGTATCTATACTCTGGTTTTTCTACAGTGAATATCTTTTCCTTATATAATAAAAAATATAAAATCTTTACTTGAGGTGGTGATGGTGGTTTAGTTGCTAAGTTGTATCTGACTTTAGTGACCCCATGGACTGTGGCCTGCCAGGCTCCTCTGTCCGAGGGATTCTCCAGGCAAGAATACTGGAGTGGGTTGCCATTTCCTTCTCCAGTTTACTTAAGGCAACCACTGCAATTGTTAGTGTTTTCCTATTCTTATATTACTGAATATTGTATGTACTAAACAAAGTGGTGAAGGGGAGAGAGAGAAGAAGAGAAAAAGGGATGAAGGCAGATAGACATTTATACTGTTTTTTATTTTATCATGTATATTTGTTGTGAAGTTTTATGTTAATGATCTGCAAAGAAGTGTCAATGGAACACAGTAGTGAATAGTTAATGTTCACAAGACTGCAGTCTACTCTCATAGACTTAATTTTTTTCCTTCCTCTTGGAATGCTAATTTTGTTGCATAAGGAGCAGGTGGCTTTCTTTTTTTATAAGTCTCCCTACTGCCTTGTCAGACACAACTCTCAAAACTTTTTTGGGAGCTAACCAAGCTTTATCTAACTAAACTCAAAATGGCATATGGACTTCATCTACATGGTCATACACATCCTTTGGCTGATAACTCCTGCTATGTATCTAACTGATTTTATAAAATCCATGTTTGAAGACGGTTACTATAGCTAGAAGAGTGTGTGATGTTATGGGATGAAGGATGGGAAGAAGGAATGTCATGGCAAAGAGGTTCCTTTAGCTGCTACACTAGAATCTGGTGCCCGTCTGGTGCCCGTCACTACCAGTATCAAATATTGGCAGTATATATCCCTACAAAGGAAAAATGCTAATCGTTGTGAGTGAAAAATTTCTATCACGCATTTCAGCTTAGATCTACTAATAACACTTTCTTAAATGCCTTGTTAGACAGTGAAATCTGGGAATAATTATCAAACACCATATACGGTGTTTACAATAGAATCATATTTCTTTTCTTTCTCTCCCCTGCCCACTTTTTTTTGCATAAAAAGTAGAACGCAGCTGAATGGTACCCAAATGTCTGTTGTATACCATGCCAATACAGCAGCTCGGCCAAAAATGCGAATAGAACAGTTTGCCAAGTAAAAGAAAACATAACAAATTGGTAATGGTTTCTATCTTGACAGAAAATGAAAATGATCCCTCAATGTGTGGTCACTCATGCGGACACATAAAAATGTCTTAGAAGCAATCATTTTACCTCAGATAACAGACCCTGGCAGTGTAGTACAGCACTGGCTGACTTTCACTTCTTAGAAAAGTGGCAAGCGTGACCTACAAAACAGTCTGGGAACCATGTAATTTATGCATAACACACATGCATATGCCATGCACTCATAATATTTGCTATAAATCATTTTGAATATAAGACATCTTTTCCTAGTGGAATATATTTTATGAGAGATGATCTAAATCACCAGGGATTTAATAAAGCTGAACTGGTTTATACTGGTTTGTTTATGAACAGAAGTGATGCCACTGCTTATCAGGTTACAAAATTTCAATAGTTTACACTGCAACAGAAAGGTGGTAGATAAGAACCCCAGATGTTTTAATTAGATGTTAGAGTAAAAAAACACAAAAAGTATGTAGGTACCTAGCGTAGACTTCTGACTTTCTGGTTAAGTGACTGTAATTGGAAGCAGAAAGGAACCCCTTGAAGACCTGGTAATCGTTCCTTCATCCTAATCCCCCTTCCTTTACCACTTATTTCTGTTTCCTAGATGGAGAACTAGCCAATATCACTGACCTGTGATTATTCCCCCTGCCACCCCCAATCTGGTGAAGTTTCCTGTCTGTTTTAACTTTCTAATGAGGGTGTTAGAATATTGATTGTATTGTGAAATCACATCAAAAATAAAAATGACACTTTGAAAAACACTAATTGATATCTGATGCTAATGAGGGATTCAAAATGAGAGGACATGGAACCAAGGGACTAGGAAGAACCTTGGGAAGTTAAATGGTCTTGCCAAGTTGAAAGTAAATTTGAATCCTGTGGGTTATGAGTTTCAAATGAAATTTCTGGGTTTAAATTTGTTGGTGACTTTCCTGTTCAATAAAAAAGGACTTAAATGGCTTATAAAAAGGTTAAAAAAACTTATTGGGCATCAAACTGCTCTTACAAAACACCATCTTGATGAGTTAAGTGTAAATGAATCAGAAACACATGGATCATATTTCCTTAAAAAATGCATATGGATTCAAAAATAAGAGGAAGAGGACTTGGCAAAACATTTTTTTGTGTGTGGTGGCTGAACCCAAAACATTTGAAAGATATTTTGAGACATTCAAGGAATCCAAAATAAAACTAAACCTGTCCAGTCATATAAAAAAACAGAAAGTTCTTTGCAATGTGCATTTATCTCTATGGGTCACTCACCACTCACTGAGCCTTCACCTTTGGCAGAGAACTATGGGATAAGCCAGCTTCTGTCTTAAGCAGCTTTGAATTTAAGTATAAACAAATACACAAAAGCAATAGAAACCTATTAAAAGAGACTCAGGGTTTTACAAACATTGGCATCATAACCCAAATCATACAGAAATTATAGACTGAGAAATACACAAGTGCTTTCAGGATTGTATGCTAGGTAAGATTTATCCCATTCAACTCATCATCACCTGGCCCTTTTGACTAAAGTCAGATATAGTTGCAGAGTCTTACTTGCTTAAATGTCTTCTTAGTAAGTGTTTTTATGTCCTTTTAAATGTGTGTTCCAGCCCTCTTTCCACCCTCTAGATTTGTGAGTGCTCAACAAATCTTGCTGACTGGTTTCCTGGAGCATGGGAGTGCTGAGCAGTGTTTTGAAATGGGGGAGAGGTGCCGTTTGGCAGAGGGGAGTGAGGCTGTGATTCTGGGTTGGGGTAATGGCACAGTGTGACAGTTCAGAGGCTCCAGAGAGTGAGTCATGTGTGGGGGTGACCCACTGGCTTGCTTGCAGCAACGTGCCTGAGCCAGGGTGTCATGGGAGGTGGAGGCAGTTAGGTGTGGGGAGGCCTAATATACTACATGTGAAGTCAACTGGAGGACAGAGGAGAATGATAAGAGAAAGCACAATTCTTTTTTTTTTTCCGCCAGTATAGGATAAAGTGTTAAGCACAGGACATTCATCCCTTTATTTCTTATCAGTGTCTTTAAAAGCTGAAAAATATCCGAAGATAAAAATGAGTTAACTATGTATGTATTGCTAGGATCCAGGAGATCATAAATTTGAAGAGGAACTTAGTAGGATTATGAAATGGACTAATGAGTTCTAAAATGTTTGTGGGAAAGTGTAAAAAAATGACTCGGAATTTTTTAAGACTGTTTTCTAGTTGATAAACGTGAGTCTTATCTTTTCCATGATATTAGAAAACTATTTAGGGCAAGGATAGTGACATGTATTTCCTGTGTATTTTCTACTGGATAATACAATAGTGGGAATACACAAAGCACTAAATAAATGCTTACTGAACTGAAATGGAGTAAAAGGAGGTTGAGACCATATAAGATGAGAATATAATCGAAGGTAAAGTCTGAAAAAAAAAAAGCATGCTATAACTGTTTTAATAGTGTCTCTGCTCTGAGTCCATTTGTTCATAGTTAATATAAAGAAATCAAAGGCCTTACCATCCTTCATCATCTTCTACTTCTGTTTCAGAAATGTCATTTTCAGGAGTTTCAGCAATTGCTTGAGTGAGTTTAGATTTAAACTGGTTCAGCAGCGCAAGAGTCTGAAATAACAATTAGGACTGCTAAACTTCCTGATAAGAATAAATATAATTTCAGAAGAGACACTTAAATTTAGTAGAAGAGAAAATATCCTTCCATAAAACAATTTTCTAACTTTGAAGGAAAATAACAAAACTGCCCTCCAATTATAACCGTGATTGATATTCACAAACCTTGACATTGGCCTGTTTGCATTTGCACTGATATTTGCCCCCAGGAATATGTGACTATTTCTGATTTTGGGGATATAAACTTGTTTATATAGAAGACATTTAAACTTTAAAATGCATGCTTACTAACAGCTAAGTTTTTAGGGTACACAAGATGGGGAGGTATTAACACTTCACTAAGACATGTGAAATCAAAAACAAAATACCACCAACAAAGAGCACTTTTCATTGACCAAATTTCCAAAAATGTAAAGATGTCAATGTTGGGAAAGGTGAAATGAATGAACACATTGATTGTTGGAAGGTGGGTAAACTGCAGTGACATCTTTGGAAAGTTTTTTATACGTATCAGAAACAATAAATGCTCATTGCTTTTGATTCAATAATTCCAATCCTGGGAATACATGTAGAAAAATAATCTGAAACACCGAAAATGGCTTATGCAAAAGATGTACACTGCAACAGTATTCATACAAGTGAAAAAAGGAAATGTTAAATGTCTATTTATAAGAAAATAGATAAATTTGGTAAAAAGCAGTGAATATGTAATTACACTATTATTAAAACGATATTCATGAAGTATTCTATTGTTAAACGAAAGAAGAAGGATATAACGATCACGTTGAGTATATTTTTATAAAAAAGGGACCAGTCCTCTGATTTTTTTTTTGACTCCCATGCCCTTTAAGAGGGTAAGCAGGAAGCTAAGAGGAAGCAACAAGTGCCTGAAATTTTAATCATATTGTCTCCAGCTATACCTTAACAACTTGTTTCAGAATTTGAGCAGAGAAATTAGAAATTAGAAAAAAAAATTTTATTCTACAGTTTTAGAAGATACTTAATTGTGAAATGGGATAAAGTACCACCTGTCTAAAAAAAAATCAAGTTTCTAATTAAGACAATGGTGCACTGAATTCAGTACTGAAATATAGTCGACCCCTAAACGCATTGGAGGTTAAGGGCACCCATGCTCTGAGCGGATGCCCTCTCTCTACTTCTGTGGTTATGCAACCATTCGTGGTTAGTCCAGGACTGTCGTATATATTTATTGAAAGAAATTTGAGTATAAGTGGACCCATGAAGTTCAAAGCTGTGTTGCTCAAGGGCTAACCGTACTTACATTTCATAAGAGAAAATGTGTAATAGTTCAATGTGTGAAAAACAGATACCAATGTGTGAAAAACAAGTTACCGAGTCATGGTAACTTGGAGGCTCCAGAATTTATCTAAAATATCATTAAGACCACAGTTTATGAAAAAATTAAGTAGGTGTTGGTGGCCTAGAACCTAGGCTCGCTAAGACAGGTGGTGTCAAAATAACTACAAGAAACAAAGGAAATTATTGTTAAAAAATGATAGGTAAAAGTGCCTTACACGTTTTTGTAAGATTTAATGCCTGCATAGACAATAGCTGAAAATATACACATTACCATAGGTGCTTAATGAGATGAGTTTTAAGGAGAAACTATAAATTCCTATAGAATATCCTCATAAGCATTTTAAGGGCTGCTAGTGAGTTAGGGTTTAGATACTTTATTTGTTTCTACAGTAGTAATTAAAGGATTAACCTCTTCAAACAATGTTAATAAAGAAAACATCCTTTATTTTAAAACCTTATTCATTAAAAAAAAAACCCTTCTGCCTACAAACTTTTATTGTATTTGCTTTATAATAAGGAAAGAAATTATTGTAGAAATATTAGAAAACAAAGACAAGCAAAATAAAAATATCTACTTCCCACCACTAAAAAGTAACCACTGTGGACATATGGTATATATCCTACAGGGCTTCCTAAGTGTTTCTGGGGGTGTATATGTGTATGTGTTTATATACTTATATATTTTATAAACATGTATCTCTACATGCATATCTATCTATCACTTAAAAGCAAACCCCATCAATTTTTAATGGTGGATTTTCACAAATTTGGAAATGTCTTCTCTGGGGACATAAATAAAAATGAAAACAAAGATTTCTTAGTGAAGTCTTAGAAATTTTAAAACTTCCTAGAAAATTACTAGACATGGATCTTATTCTTTTGAGGTGAAAGTGGCAAGACAGTCTGTTTTTAGAGCCAATTAATGTGATATTGGCATTTGGTCAAAGGAGGAGAGCTGGGACTATGACAAGCAAAAAATATCCTCGTGGCCTTTCTTTTTGTTGTTCAGTCGCCAAGTCATGCATGACTCTTAGTGACTCTATGGGCTACAGCATGCCAGGCTCCCCTGTTCTCTACCATCTCCTACATAGAATTTGCTTTGATTCATGTCTACTGAGTTGGTGATGCTGTCTAACCATCTTATCCCCTGCAGCCCATCTTCTCCTCTTGCCATCAGTCTTCCCCAGCATCAGGGTCTTTTCAATGAGTGGGCTCTTTGCATCAGGTGGTGAAAATACTGGAGCTTCAGCTTCAACATCAGTCCTTCCAGTGAATATTCAACATCAGTCCTTCCAGGGTTGATTTTCTTTAGGACTGACTGGTTTGATCTCTCTGAAGTCCAAAGGACTCTTACGAGTCTTCTCTAGCACCACAATTCAAAAGCATCCATTCTTTGGTGCTCAGCCTTTTTTATTGTCCAGTTCTCACATCCATACATGACAACTAGAAAAACCGTACCTTTGACCATACAGACCATTGTTGGCAAAGTGATGTCTCTGTTTTTTAATATGTTGTCTAGATTTGTCATAGCTTACCTTCCAAGGAGCAAGCTTCTTTTAATATCATGGCTGCAGTCACTGTCCACAGTGATTTTGGAGCCCAAGAAAATAAAATTTGTTACTACTTTCACTTTTTCCCCTTCCATTTGCCATGAAGTGATGGAAGTGAATGCCATGATCTTCGTTTTTTGAATGCTGAGTTTCAAGCCAGCTTTTTCACTCTCCTCTTTTACCTTCAAGAGGCTCTTTAGTTCCTCTTCACTTTCTGCCATTAGAGTAGCATCATCTGCATACCTGCAGTTGTTGATATTTCTCCCGGCAACCTTGATTCTAGCTTGTAATTCATCCAGCCTGGCATTTCATATGACGTACTCTGCATATAAGTTAAATAAGCAAGGTGACAATATACAGTCTTCTTGTACTCCTTTCCCAATTTTGAACCAGTCCGCTGTTCCATGTAAGGTTCTAACTGTTGCTTCTTGACCTGCATGTAGGTTTCTCAGGAGACAAGTAAGGTGGTATTCCCAGACAAATAAGTCTGGTATTTCCAACTCTTTAAGAACTGTCCACAGTTTGTTGTGATCCACAAAGTCAAAAGATTTAATTTAGTCAATGAAGCAGAAGTAGACGATTTTCTGGAACTTGCTTGCTTTCTCCACGATCCAATGAATGTTGGCAATTTCATCTCTGGTTCCTCTGTCTCTTTGAAACCCAGCTTGTAAACCTGGAAGTTCTTGGTTCACATACTGCTGAAGCCTAGCTTGAAGGATTTTGAGCATTACCTTGCTAGCATGTGAAACAAGTGTAAATGTGCAGTAGCTTGAACATTCTTTGGCACTGTCTTTCTTTGGGATTGGAATGAAAACTGTCCTTACCAGTCTTGTGGCCACTGCTGAGTTCTCCAAATTTTCTGACATATTCAGTGCAGCATTTCACATTCAGCATACCAGTCAATTTCACAACATTATCTTTTAGGATTTGAATTAGCTCAGGTGGAAAATTCCATCACCTCCACTAGCTCTGTCTGTAGTAATGTTCCCTAAGGCCCACTTGACCTCACACTCAGGATGCCCAGCTCCAGGTGAGTGACCACACTGCTGTGGTTCAGCTCAGTTCAGCTCAGTCACTCAGCTGTGTCTGACTCTTCGCAACACCAGGGACTGTAGCACGCCAGGCCTCCATGTCCATCATCAACTCCCAGAGCCTGCTCAAAGTCATGTCCATCCAGTTGGTGATGGCATCCAACCATCTCATCCTCTGTCATCCCCTTCTCCACCTGCTTTAATCTTTCCCAGCATCAGGGTCTTTTCCAATGAGTTAGTTCTTTGCATCAGGTGGCCAGAATCCTGGAGCTTTAGCTCAGCATCAGTCCTTCCAATGAATATTCAGGACTGATCTCCTTTAGGATTGACTGGTTGGATCTCCTTGCAGTCCAAGGGACTCTCAAGAGTCTTCTCCAGCACCACAGATCAAAAGCATCAATTCTTCGGTGCTCAGTTTTCTTTTTGGTCCAATTCTCACATCCATACATGGCTACTGGAAAAACCATAGCTTTGACTAGACAGACCTTTGTTGGTAAAGTAATGTCTCTGCTTTTTAATACACTGTCTAGGTTGATGATGGCTTTTCTTCCAAGGAGCAAGCGTCTTTTAATTTCATGGCAGCAGTTACCATCTGCAGTGATATTGGAGCCCCCCAAAAGAAAGTCTGTCACTGTTTCCATTGTTTCTCCATCTATTTGCCATGAAGTGATGGGACCAGATGCCATGATCTTTGTTTTTTGAATGCTGAGTTTTAAGCCAGTTTTTTTCACTCTCTTCTTTCACTTTCATCAAGCGGCTCTTTAGTTTCTCTTCACTTTCTGCCATAAGGGTGGTGTCATCTGCATATCTGAGGTTATTGATATTTCTCCTGGCAATCTTGATTCCATATTGTGCTTCATCCAGTCTGGCATTTCACATGATGTATCCTGCATATAAGTTAAAATAAGCAAAGTGACAATATATAGCCTTGACATACTCTTTTTGCAATTTGGAACCAGTCCATCATTCCATGTCTGGTTCTATCTGTTGCTTTTTGCCCTGCATACAGATTTCTCAGGAGGCAGGTAAGGTGGTCTGAGAGTATTCTCCACTCTTTAAGAATTTTCTACAGTTTGTTGTGATCCACACAGTCAAAGGTTTTAGAGTCGTCAATGAAGCAGAAGTAGATGTTGTTTTGGGATTCTCTTGCTTTTTCTGTGATCCGACGGATGTTGGCAGTTTCATCTCTGGTTCCTCTGCCTTTTCTAAATTCAGCTTGAGCACCTGGAAGGTCTCAGTTCACATACTGTTGAAGCCTGTCTTGGAAAATTTTGAGCATTACTTTGCTAGCATGTGAGATGGGTGCAATTGTGTGGTAGTCTGAACATTCTTTGGTGTTGCCTTTCTTTCGGATTGGAATGAAAACTGACCTTTTCTAGTCCTGTGGCCACTGCTGAGTTTCCCAAATTTGCTGGCATATTGAGTGCAGCACTTTTACAGCATCATCTTTTAGGATTTGAAATAGCTCAGCTGGAATTCCATCACCTCCCCTAGCTTTGTTTGTAGTGATGCTTCCTAAAGCCCACTTGACTTCGCATTCCAGGATGTCTGGCTATAGGTGAGTGACCACAGCATCATGATTATCTGGGTCATGAAGATCTTTTTTTGTATAGTTCTTTTGTTTATTCTTGCCACCTCTTCTTAATATCTTCTGCTTCTTTTAGGTCCATACCATTTCTGTCCTTTATTGTGCCCATCTTTGCATGAAATGTTCTGTTGGTAGCTCTAGTTTTCGTGAAGACATGTCTAGTCTTTCCTATTCTGTTGTTCTCTATTTCTTTGCATTGATCACTGAGGAAGGCTTTCTTATATCTCCTTGCTATTCTTTGGAACTCTGCATCCAGATGGATATATCTTTCCTTTTCTCCTTTGCCTTTAGCTTCTCTTCTTTTCTCAGTTATTTTCAAGGCCTCCTCAGACAACTGTTTTGCCTTTTTGCATTTTTTTCTTGGGGATGGTCTTGATCACTGCCTCTTGTGCAATGTTACAAACCTCTGTCCACAGTTCTTCAGGAACTCTCTCTATCAGATCTAATCCCTTGAATCTATTTGTCACTTCCACTGTATAATTGTAAGGGATTTAATTTAGGTCATACCTGAATGGTCTAGTGGTTTTCCCTACTTTCTTTAAGTATGGATTTTGCAATAAGTAGTTCATGATCTGAGCCACAGTCAGCTCCTGATCTTGTTTTTGCTGACTGTATAGAGCTTCTCCATCTTTGGCTGCAAAGAATATAATCAATCTGATTTTGGTATTGACCACCTGGTTATGCCCATGTGTAGAATCATCTCTTGTGCTGTTGTGGTTATCTGGTCATTAAGACATCTTTTTTGTGGTTATCTGGGTCAGTAAGACATACACAGTTCTTCTATGTATCGGTGCCCCCTTTTCTTAATCTCTTCTGCTTCTGTTAGGTCCTTGCCATTTCTGTCCTTTATTGAGCCCATCTTTACATGAAATGTTCCCTTGATGACTCCAATTTTCTTGAAGAGATCCCTAGTCTTTTCCACTCTATTGTTTTCCTCTATTTCTCTGCATTGTTCATTTAAAAAGGCCTTATCTCTCTTTGCCATTCACTGGAACTCTGCATTTGGCTGTTCTTTCTAAACATTTCCTATTTTCAAGATTGGACTTTCTCTAGTTGCATTTGAAAGGCAAGACAGATACTAGCCAAAAAAGCAGACACTGTGGAAAGAAATGGAAGAAAATAGGATCTGCATGGAGGTATTTCTGTTTGGCATCCAGAGGAATCAGTCTTCTGGCTCCTGCAGGAGGAGAAAAGGACTAACCACTAACCACATTCTCTTCAGCACAGAGTGAGCCTTCCAGCTGTGTTGATGAAGAAGCTGTTTTGATGGCGCCTCCCCTGGTAGACCTTTTGCACACATGTGTATACATGGGTCTCTCAAATGGCATTTGCTCCTCTAGTCCTGCCCCGGGTTCTCTACTCTCCATACAGCAACCAGGTTGAAGGAATCTTCCCAAACAGCAAATGAGATTATAATACCTTCTTTCTTCGATGTCTCCCCATTGCTTTTAGGGTAAATCTCAACTCCTTCATATGGCTCAAAAATATCTTGTGTGAACTGGCTCCTGCTTACCTCTCCAGCCTCATCTCTTTCTTTCTCTTAGTTTAAGTTCCAGTCATACTTAACATCTTTTAGTTCTTTGCAAAGAGTTTAAAGACTTCTCATATACTATTCTTGTCTAGCCATGTATCTCCTCACTAACCCTCAAAGCTCAGCTGACAAATCATTTTCTCAGGGAAGCCTTTCTGGATTCTTATGCCATATTAGGTCCTACTCTGATACATTTACATAATTTAATGTATCTAACCTGTCATAATGCTCATCCCCTTTTGTTGGTATTACTTGTTTAACTGCCTTTCTTTCTGATAGCTCAGAGAAGATAGGGCTGTTTCTGCCTTGTTTACCACCAATTACAGTGATGAGGACATGGTAGATTTTTAATAATTATTTACTAGCAGGAAGAAAGAGAAATGCAAGAATAACAGTGATCCTTAACATCTTTTGGTAATACATTCAGAGGACTTTGTGACTCCATGAAAACAAGTTAATAAAGCACTTTTCTTAATTTCACTTGATGTGCCATTTCTTTTGAAAATTGCACATAAGTTAGTTCTCTGTAATTATAATTTCCTATACCTGAATTCTCGTTGAATTTTCCCTATGATTATTTTCACGCTAGGCACTGATGCGTGATCTTCCTTACCAGTAATTAGGTGTCATTTATAATATAGTTCCTGATTAGATTAATTTATTCAAACAGGCTTGGGCTTTTTAATTTACTTTTGCCTGTTTTATTTATATGCCTAAAATGATATGTTCTCATATATATATATACACGGCAGCACCAAATATAAATAATTTTGGTCTGCCCCCCTAGCTTTTCAACATAAAGGGCTGCTCAAGGGATCCATCTCATCAAGTGCCAAGTGCTGCATGGTGTTGACCCCCAAGATGTTGAGCTAACTTCCTATCTTTTTTATTCTTGATTTCTGACAATCTTCTTATATTACTAGCTAAAGATTCAGGAATTACTTTCAGTAAAGAGAGTTTGGCAATATTGTTTATGGTAGAAGTTAACTAGCAGACCAAGTGCCTTATTTATAGGCAGTATACTATTTCAAGCGAAGTTGGCTAGGCAGCAGGTGAGATGCTGAGCCCTTCATCATTTATAATTACGGTCTCATGATATTCACTTAGCAAAGATTCTATCTGAGTGTCTGGTAATATGTGGTTTTACCAGGTTCCTGTGTTTAATTAGGGAGGACTTCCCTGGAGGTTCAGACAGAAAAGAATCTGCTGGAAATGAGGGAGACCTGGGTCAATTCCTGCGTCAGGAAGATCCCCGAGGATACCTAAGGTCTATACCAGGCCCCCATGATTTAGGCTTCCTAGGTGGCGCTAGTGGTAAAGAACCCACCTGCCAATGCGGAGACCTAAAGAGACCTGAGATCAATCCCTGGATAAGGAAGATACCCTGGAGGAGGGCATGGCAACCCACTCCAGTATTCCTGCCTAGAGAATCCCTTGGACAGAGGAGTCTGGCAGGCTACAATGCATGGGGTCGCAAAGAGCCGGACATGACTGAAGTGACTTAGCACGCATGCACAAAGTTAAAATTTGAAAGTCTTAGGTTTTATACCTTTCTATCTGGAAAGAACTCTATCATCTGGATCTTTGCTTGAACGGCCAAGGTCCTGGTCACCTCACTGTATGTTAATATATCCTTTTTAATTTTTAAGACGTAATGTTTTCCCTCATGTATAATCAAAATAGGTTCTGTTGACAACTCCTGCACAACAATTAAAAGGCAATGAATTGCATATGAATTTTGGTTTGTGAAGTTACCTGGTCTTCCCGGGAAGTTCCTGTCTTTGCCTGCTGCTTCCTCAAAGCTTCATATTTTTGCTTTTCTCGTCTGTATTCTGCAACAGCACCATCTGGAGCAGCCTCTTCCTCTGAGGAATAATAGACTAGTTTTAGAATAAACAGTAAAAAGGCTGTATGGATTCATACTGAAGTCTATGAATGTCTATCGCTGAAGAGGAGGTCAGAACCTGGGACTGCTTTCCTCCATTTAAAAAAAGAAAACTCTTTCTGGCTTACTTCACTCTGTATAATGGGCTCCAGTTTCATCCATCTCATTAGAACTGATTCAAATGTATTCTTTTTAATGGCTGAGTAATATTCCATTGTGTATACGTACCACAGCACTGGGATGACCCAGAGGGATGGGGTAGGGAGGGAGGTGGGAGGGGGGTTCAGGATGGGGAACACATGTAAATCTATGGCTGATTCATGTCAATGTATGGCAAAAACCACTACAATATTGTAAAGTAATTAGCCTCCAACTAATAAAAAAAAAAACAACTCAACAAACAAACCAATAAACTCTACAAGCTCCACAATGATTTCCTAGAAAATGACTGATGTTAATTAAACAACCAATTTTAATGTCTTTATTTTATACTGTACTATTATAGTTGTTCTCACTTGTAATTATTTGACTTTAAAATCACCTATCTCACCTTTAAAATAAGATATTCCTAAAATTCAGCAATACCATTTCATATTACTCCTTTGCCTTACAAGATATAGTCCTTCAATATTGGTTGATTTTCCAATTACTTTCCACTTCTGCTCCCCAGTTAAAACAATAACGAAACAACAACAAACAACTTTGATTTAATAGCATCATAGAATACATATATATCTAATAAAAAATCAGGACAGTTACCCAGAAGCAGATGAAAGTAATTTTTACTAAATTAGAAATGAGAAAAAAATAATTATGGATTTGATCCTGCAATAAATTCCATATAAAAATTAGTTAACATCTGGGTTCACAGAATACAGTGTTGCCTAAAAAAAAAAGTACCAATATTTTACAATACTTACATTTATATATATTAATGACAATTTGTGACTTAAGAAACAAACCTATATCTTCTCATCTTTGGCTGACAAACCAAGATGAGCCAGCTGTAATCAAGAATGTCACAAACTGTTCTACTCAAGCCTTGGTTTGTTGCTTGCCTCTTTGTTACCTAGTTTGAGAAGCATAATTAATGTGTAATATACTAATAACCAGCCATTGTGTTCAAGAGATTATCTAGTTAAACAAAATTTTCTTTTTTCTTAAAAAAAAAAAGAAACAAGGAGTATTCTTATGGTTACCTAATATGATTTTGATGTCAAAGGGTACAAAGATTCAATCATGTGGGATAGGAAGGTTCTGGAGATTTAAGGTACAGCACGGTAAATACAGTTAATAATACTGTATTGTATACCTAAAATTTGCTAAGAAAGTTGATCACCACACATACACAAAGTGTAACGCTGTGAGGTGACAGATATATGTTAATTAGCTAGATTGTAGTTATCTAGTTCTTGGTAATTATGGTTTCTCTAGTTCTCAGTCTTCTGAGATTTTTAACTGTCTGTTTTTTCAGATGTGTTTCTTCTCCTCCTTTTTAAATTTCTAGCCAAAATGAACAAACAGCTTTACAACAGCTGTGAGATCAGCTGGTCTTTAGTTATATACATCTGTGATACCAGGAATAAGCCTGATAAGGTTCCATTTGGACTGCATAGAAACTGTAACTCAAACACTTCAACATGGTACACATAGCCAAATGCAATGATTATCTGCTACACAAACCCAACTGTGTGAAAAAATATGGTGAACTCTTGTATTTCCTAATGGGGCACATTATATCAGTATAAAGCACTTCTGTTTATAGTATGATCAAATGTTCACAGCACATTCATTTTTCATGTTTTTATTCCTCAGTACTATACTCTGAGTAATTTCCTTAGCTCTACTTTAGTTCACTAATTCTCTGTTTAGTTGTATCTAATCAGTTTTAAGACATAAACTGAGTTGTTGATTTTAATAATCATATAATTCTAGATATTCTAGATATTTTTTTGATAGCCTAAGTTTTTTATTATGATTTTTATATATTTAAAAACTTCTTTATCTTAAACACACTTGTTATGTTTTATCTTCTGGGTTACTCTTGGAGTTGCTTTTGTTGTGGCTTCTGACTCTCTCCCCACAGTGGTTAATCTCCATGCGTTTCCTCATTTTTGATTCTGAGTGTGCCTACAGCTAGAGCTGCATCTCCATCATGCTCCTGAGGAGTCCCTGGCACCCAGGATTGTGTCAGCATTACTACAGAGAGCTTCTGCATTTGTTTCCACCAGGAAATTAAGGGGTTCCATTAGTGCACAGCCATTTTCCTCCAAGTTAATTTCCTGGCTTAGGATTTCTGTACTACATAGGTAGTGTACATTCAGACTTTATAGCTGTGCCTGGTAGCAGTTTAGAGTTTTGATTTTTTATGACAGACTTTTTTTTTCCCCTTCCATATATAGTTATGAAAAATGATGAGCTTCATTGTGGACTTCCTGACCAGGAGGACAGTTTTTCTAGTTCCTTCCTCTTTTGATCCAAGACTGTATCTCTAAGTGTGATATTAAAACCGGAGCTTCTAGCTATCAGAGCCTACATCTGGTTTCAATATCCCCCTGGGCAACTACTGTGTCAATTTGAGCATTTAATGCTCTAGTTAGGCCTCCCCTTTGTTTCTAGTACCTAGGACTTTTCTTTTCTTTCTTGCCCCCTCTCTCTCATTTCCACTTTCCCTAACCCCCGCCGGCCCCCTCTCTGTCTCTTTGAAGCTTAGCTAAATATTTATTTTCTAGTTGGAGGATAACTGCTTTACCCTGTTGCATGGGTTCCTGCCTTACAAGGTGAATCAGCCTTCTTTCTTGAGCCTTCCTCTCGCCCCGCCTCCACTCCACTCTCTGCATCATCACAGGACACTGGGCTGGCCTGCCTCTGTCACACAGAAGCTTCCCGCTAGCTGTTTTGCACGTGGTAGTGGGTACACGTCGACGCTTCTCTCTCTCTCCTTCCCATGTTGTGTCCATAAATCCATTCTCTGTATTTGTGTCTCTATTCCTGCCCTGCAAATGGGTTCATCAGTACCATTTCCCTAGATTCCATATAGATTTAGCTAAGATTTAAATTGGGCTGGATCATATTTTATCTAGCATTCCTATATATTTGGAGAAACATGTTCTGTTTTAACTCAGTCCATGTGGCCAGAAGAAAAAGTAGCACATTCATGGCTTCTCTGGTGGCTCAGACGGTAAAGAATCTGCCTGCAATGTGGGAGACCTGGGTTTGATCCCTCACTTGGGAAGATCCCCTGGAGAAGGGAATGGCTATCCACTCCAGTATTCTGGCCTGGAACATTCCATGGACAGAAGAGCCTCACAGGCTACAGTCCACGGGGTTGCAAAGAGTCTAATATGCCTAAGCAACTTTCACTTTCACTTTGAATGCCCCTGAATAAGCAAAAATTGAGTACTTGACGGGATGATGTTAGTGACATAAAACTATCTAATAAAATAGAAAAGGGGCTTGAAAAAAAATCAGTTTCTTTAAGTAGAGAGTGCTCCATGTCTAATACCATTCTTAAAAATCTTAATATATGCTGGATAATTTATAAATAATAATGCAATATGACAACTATTTGTAATTAACTGAAATCTCAACAAAATGTATGCTAAATAGGAATGAAGAAAGGGGGAAAAAAGAACATTTACTAAATACCTACTATATGTTAGGTACCATGCTAAGGTTCTTTGATTCTTCATGAAGAAAGCATCCATAAACCTATTTTACAAATTAGGAAACAGGGTTAACACCACAATTCAGTTCAGTTCAGTCGCTCAGTCGTGTCCAACACCACAATTAGAATATACTAAAGCTGTAACTTGAACCCAAGTCTCTCTGATACTAAAATCTCATACTGTGCCCTACTGTCTTCAATTAAAAGTTCAGTTCAGAAAACAAAACTTAATGTGTTCCCACTGTATGCCTGACACTATAAATGATATCTAAAGTAAACACGATATAGGTTTTTCATTCTAGAAAGTAATCTGATGGGTAAAGTAAACATAATATATGTAAAAATAGTTAAGAAATCAAGCCACTGATTATAAGTATTATGTTGCTGATTCTTGCATAGACTCTTAGCCACCAAGAGAGGGTTTAAAGCTTACCTATGCTATTGTTGTTGTGTTAGTCGTTCAGTCATGTCCAACTATTTGTGACCCCATGGACTATAGCCCGCCAGGCTCCTCTGTCCATGGGATTTCCCAGGCACGAATACTGGAGTGGGTTGCCATTTCCTTCTCCAAGGGATCTTCCCGACCCAGGGATTGAACCTGGGTCTCCTGCATTGCAGGTGCATTCTTTACCACCTGAGCCACCAGGGAAGCCATTACTTGTGCTATAGTGTTAGAGTGAAAAAAAGTGTGAAAGTGAAGTCGCTCAGTTGTGCCTGACTCTTTGCAACACCACGGGCTATAGCCTGCCAGGCTCCTCTGTCCATGGGACAGGCAGGAATACTGGAGTGGTTTGCCATTTCCTTCTCCAGGGAAGCCTGCATAGTATCAGAATAACAAAATTTAAACATATTAGTGACCTCCAAGATAATACTAGAAAATATATTTAAAAGGGTTTGGTGACAAGAATGTCCAACATCACTATAACCATCAATTTACTATTAGAGCATCAGTTTATTAGAGCACCAGAACTTAGCTAGTGTCCCATGTGGATTAGAAGCAGAACTTGGGCTAAAACTTATGTTCTGACTCTGAGTTTTAGTGACATTAATACTGTACTTTCCCCCCTGTGTGTTATAAAGAATGTCTCTAACTCTTCCCTAAGAACTAGTCAGAAACATAATTTTTGTTCCACTTGACTCTCTTCATTACAAAACTATTTTGTTCTGAGCAGAAATGGGTGATGACTACTCAATTACTGGTTACTTAGCTAATGAGCCAATGGTATCCATCTACAAATCTCACTTCATAGATAAAAGGGCTTATACCTTCTACTGTCTCAGTATTAGAGCTCAAGCAACTAAAAGCTTCAAGTAGGTGCATATTCATCCATTAAAAAAAAAGTTTATTAAGTGATTATTATGTGTTAGAAACTGTTAATAAAGCTACTTATGATTTTAAATAGCCTTCCCCGATGGCTCAGTGGGTAATGAGCCATCCTGCAGTGCCTGCAATGCAGGAGACACAGTAGATGCAAGTTCGATTCCTGAATCAGGAAGATCCCTTGGAGAACGAACAGAAACCCACTCCAGTATACTTGCCTGGAAAACTCCATGGACAGAGGAGCCCAGTGGGCTGCAAAAAGTTGGACACGACTAAGCGACTAAGCACGCACATGATTTTTAAATAGATCTAGGGATCTATTTAAAGGAAATCTAGCACTATTTCAAGGAAATTTTTGAAAAATTCCCATAATAAAAATTTTTATATAAATAAAGGTGATATGTTAGTGATAATAGTAAACAACATCTGAAAAGGGACAGACTTTAATGAATATGAATATGGAAAAATACCAAAGTTACTAACATCTAATTGTATCTCATCATACTGGAAGCTACACAGTATGTTTTTATCAAATTTTATATATTCCTTAAATTAATTCTAGGAAAAGCACCAGACTTGAAAATAGCTAACATGATGCAAAAAAAGGAAAATAATAAATAACATGATAGCTAACATTTCAAGTACCAAGTGCCAGATACTGGTACCTTGAATTACTTGTTTAATCCTCATAAACAACATATTATTAACCCATTCTGCTGATAAGGTAACTAGGGCAGTGAGAGGTTAAATAACTTATCTAGGGGATTATAAACATGGGAATAAAAACCACACAGTCCAGCTCCAAAGTACAATCTCTTAACCAGTGTGGTTATTTTTTCTTCATGTCTGAAACAAAAGAAAACTTAGAAGATATTCCAATTTGACATAAAAAGGCATCATGTCATCATACTGGAAGTGTCCTGATGAAATATCAAGTCCTACCAAAACAGGTCTTGAATTCCTCCTGGACCATAATAAATAGGAACTGTGATATGCCAAACAGTGGGGTTAATGAAAATAATTTCCATCTAGAAAGAGTCCTTTATGGCTTTTCTTGATTCCCCTTAATTAATCGTATATTTCCCTCATTTGAATTTTTAAACACTTTGTAGCTTCTCACTTAACTATATCCTAATTTTCTTTGTACTGCCCCTTCAGCTATAAACTCAAATGGCAGGGACAGTGCCCTGATTGCGGGCTAGTATACTCCTTGCATATAGTACGTATTCAATAAATAGAAACTGAATGGACAAATAAACAGTGTGCTCATTTTTAGATCTTAAATTACAACAGTGTCCATGGTTGCCTTGTGGCTCTTGCTGGATGGAATGGCTCCTTGAGGGCCTTGTAGGGGTTTGGGGCCCCTAGTGTACAAATATTTTTTCAATAGATAGCTGCCTAATTAAGTTGAGTTGTAAGGGGTTAGATAATTTCTGATGCTTATTAAACAGAGGTGAGAGGAGTAGAAGCCAACCTGAAGGCAGTTATCCCTGATGAAGCCCTTGAGCATTGAGCTTTCTGGGGAGAATCTTTGTAAGAGCTACAGCCAATCATTGAAGCTTTATACTGTCTCCTTGAGGAGCTCCTGGGGATAAACTGCATATCTTCCACCTCAGTCAAAATGCCTGGTTTTTTGGTTTGTTTTATTAAGAAAATCCACTATAGAAATGATAACATTGGGAATATTCTGTGACATTAAAATGAGAGCTTACATGTAATATAGCCATAATTATAATCCACAATATTTATTTTTTGTACTAATTTTGTTTTAAAAATAACTGAAAGTGCTTAGATGATATCTTTAAAAGGTGATGAGAAGAAAACTGGTTTATCCAATGAAACTGCTAATACAAAAACTAATTCACAATAAAGAAATTATTTAATGGAGGTATCTATATTCACATTTATGAAGACTAGGCAGAAATTTAGGCAAAGACTGGGCTAAAAGTTTAATTTTTTCTGTACTATGTGCCAAAGTAAAAAATCTACAACTTATTAATTTCATTTAACCAATTTTTATTTTCAGTATATTTTTAATTCTACAAATCAAACAATGCTGGCTCCATCTGGTGGTCAAAATAAGCCTCTAGAACTTCATGAAAATTAGTCAAAAGTGATTAAATAATTTAGGTACTATGTGAAATACTATGCTTGAATATTGAATACTACACATTGAGGTATGCCTCAACATTGAATGTCAAATGGAATTATCTACATTTACACAAATTAAAAAATTTTTTCTTTCTCTGTTGTTCATCCTAGCCTCATTTCATCATGTTATTTTGGAGCTTAAAATAATTCTCCAAAGTAATATAGACTACCTTCCTCTGTGTTTTTCTATTAGATGATTTAAGAAATATAAAGGTAACACATTATAATTCAGTTAAATTTATCCACATTTTCAGACTGTATTCCATTTTGTATTTCCATTTGGAATATAACTAGAACTATATATATATATATATATATATTTTTTTTTTTTTTTCAATTTAGGCACTTCCAGAAGGGGTGACTAATGAATATATGACAGTTCATATCTAGGGGTCTGTATGTTCATATTCTACTAGTTATTAAATCTTAATTTTTAAATTTAAATTTAATACAAAAGGAATATGTGCTGAATCACAACATAAAATATTAACACTAAGAAGTTTTTGAACAGTAATAATTTGCTTATTTTACAGATGAGAAAACTTAGGTTCAGAGAGGTTAAATGGTTATGCTAAGCTGAGAATATCAGAAACCAGATTTTCTGATAACCCAATGCCGTTTCCTCTCTCTATACATTGCTATGTGTACTTTTTCTTTGTAGTGCATAATCACTGCAGATGTATTTCATTACAGTCTAATAACCACACACCACTTTCAAGTATATACAGTTGTCCCTCAGTATCTGTGGGGAACTGGTTCTAGGATCTTCAACATCCAGACTAAAATCCAAGGATGCTCAAGTTCCTTATATAAAATGATATAGTATTTGCATATAAATATGCACATCCTCCCATCACCTTTAAATTATCTCTAGATTACCTAAAACATTTTGTGTGCTAAGTTGCTTCAGTTGTGTCTGACTCTTTGCAACTCCACAGACTATAGCCTGCCATGCTCTTCTGTCTGTGGGATTCTTCAGGCAAGAATACTCGAGTGGGTTGCCATTCCCTTCTCCAGGGAATCTTCCCAACCCAAGGATCGAACGAAACATGCATCTCTAACGTCTCCTGCATTGGCAGGCAGGTTCTTACAACAATTAGTACAATGTAAATGCTATTGTAAATAGCTGGTATACAGAAAATTCAAGTTTTGCTTTTTGAAACTTCCTGGAATTTTTAACCCGCAAATATAGTCTTCTCTTAGTAATTTAAAAAACTTGTTTTTTAAAGTCTCATGTATGTTTAGTCACTCACTTGTGTCTGACTCTTTGCGACCCCATGGACTGAAGCCCATCAGCCTCTTCCGTCCATGGGGATTCTCCAGGCGGGAATACTGGAGTGGGTTGCCATGCCCTCCTCCAGAGGATCTTCCCAATCCAGGGGTCAAACCCAGGTCTCCTGCATTGCAGGTGGATTCTTTACCATCTAAGCCACCAGGAAAGCCCAAGAATACTGGAATGGGAAGCTTAAGTTTCACTCCTTTCCAAATATGAAAGTTTGTCTCTTTTTTTTAGAGAGAGGATACTGATTGTCAAGTCTATAATTCAAATAGCAGTCATGCTGGAAATAACGTATAGTCATACAGCACATAAATTAATTACCACAACACATATACTAAAAATCAATTCAAATAAAGTTAAATGAATTTATCTAGTAAATTCAGTGATAAAAGAACATAGATTGGTAAAGACAGGTTCTGAACACTAACCATTAAACTGATTTCAATTAGGCTTAATTGTCTTATATTTTACTAATAAACATTTTTAATTATATGACTATCTGATAAGCTTTTCATCAGATGCTTCTCCATTCTTATTAATAATGATCACAAGAAACAAATACAATATATAAATGGTCACTGAGGATTACTGACGGGCATAAATGCCTTTTCTTCTGGGGGCTCCAGCTCCCCACCTGTTGGCTATAGCCTGTCCTCCTATTCACTTTTACCTTATTCTGCCTCATATGGACCTCAAGACTAGTACATGGTTGACTGATGTTGTCCCCAGACCCCTCAACAGAACACACTTTGTACTTCTCCAGATGGTACGACACACATTTCTTATAATTTGATGGACATTTTGACAACATCCCTATGTTGGCCTGTTATTCTGAATGTGGAGCCTACAAATTATTAATACGTACTCTGTGTTGTAGCAATAAGGAAAAAAATCCTGAATATTTAAAAATAAAAAGATTTCATAAAGTCAATCAAGGAGGATACTGAAGAAATAACTGCTATCTAAAATCTCCTGAGGATATGACTCCCCTAGCAAATTCAACTGTGCAGAATAACATAATTGCTAACAGTACTTAAAGGAGGATTCTATTATTTTGTAGTAAGCTCATGAAGTACTTTTCTCCAAGTTAATTATGAGAGTTTCTAAACTGGTTCAAAATAGTCCTTAAATCATTTCATGTGTGGTATGACAGAGTCTTCCTGTCCTCTATGTGACCGAGGAAACAAACAGTAAAGTGGCTTCTAAAATACAAGTATGACTACTCCTACCAGCACCATCACCAGTGTTTAGGATCTAGCTTGTCTGAGATACTCATAACTCTGTGCTTGACTTCTCACCATAAATTTATGCTGTTAACAACAGGAGTATGATCATCTCCATTTTATGTATGAAGAAACAGAGGTTCAGAGAGTTTAAGTAATTTGCCCAACGTTATATGGCTAATAAATGATAGAGCAAGAATCTGAAATTAGGGCTGTCAGACTTCAAAGTCCACGCTTTTTCTAGCCTATTACATGGCAAACCATTATGGTGGGGGCACTGTTACACATGAGGGTGAGGGAAAAAAGACAGTTGTGATGGTGTAGAGCTTATAGGCTGGAAAATGGACAAGACATACTCTTCAACTATGCGAAGGTGCAAATGACATACGAGAGGTCCTGATAAAGTAATTATGAAATTTATGCAGAGGAGGGAGAGGGAAAAACTGGGTGGTGGAAGTGGAAGCAGAACTGGGCCTTAAAGGAGCAATAATATTTAACCACCGCAGGTAGAAAAGACAATACAACCAAAGCACGAAAGCAACATAGTGCAGGATACACATGATGGAGAGGAGTAATATTTTGGGGAAATGAAGAATGGGTAAATAAAATTGGGAATAAAGAAAATAAGATAAAAATCTGATCATGAAAGGAATCTGAACTCCCTTAGGTGAAGCAAGGAGGAAGCCACAATTTATACCGTGCAGGTCACAAGTGTTTGTGAGCCTTTTACAAAATGAAATGAAGTGTGCTGAACCACCCTAGGTTGTTAAGTTATTTGAACTCATTTCTAAGAAGCTTTTTAAAAGGTATTTTCTTATTATGGTATTAGTTTGAGTTAGTTGATAAAATTACAATTTCAAGTTTCCTGGCATCTACGCTTCCCTAAATCAAGGAAAACAATGCATTTCCCATATTCAGTGATGAAGAGAGCAAAGGCAAGTGGGTAAGAGAGAGAAAGAGACAAAGAGAAACTGACTCCCCAGATCTTATTGGATTTCCCCCTAATTATTTTAGGAAGAAACTTCGAAAAATATCCTGGAAAAATACATTTTCCCCATCTATCAGAATAATCTAATTTAAATGTGAAAATATGTGCCATTACTTGAAAGGACCATACTCAGTATTTCTGGCTCTCTTCACGGTCTCAGAATTTTTTTTTTTTTTTACCTGCCTAGACTGTTCTATAATCTGGTTCAGATTTTATCCATTCTTCCCAACCCCCATTTTTAATGATAGCTCTAACAAGGTACATTTAATGAAGTGAGAGTAGAAAAAAAGATGATCAAATTATGCTTCATCTGAAGTTGACTGTGTCCAAATATGCTTTCTGGAACCTGGGGTCAGAGGGTGAGTTGGATGGGGGTCATTTTATTTAATCTTAGTGGTAATGCTGTAAATTATAGGCCAGTCCTCTGTCTGCTGATTCTGGCTTCAAGCTAACAGGTCATATTGCTTGTGGCTTCTTTTACTTTATTTTAAAAGGAAACAATGCTTTGCAGTTTTATAGTGGAAAGAATACTGGACAGAAGATCTGACTCCTCAAATCTACTGTTTAAGTTAGGGTGAATACTAAGTATCTTTAATACTCTGGTTTCTTCATTTGCAAAATGGACACAATACTTGTTTAATCTACTTCTCAGGACTGTTACAGAACTAAGTGTAATGAGTCATGTGACAGGATTTTGTAAACTATTCATGTTATATAAATATGAGGTATTATTATTTGGCAGAGAATACAGAATACCACATTTTATGCCTATAAGCTACTTTATAGTTATGGTTCCCTTCAAAGGACTAAATCTCAGTTGAAGAAGCAAGGAATAGATACAATATTTTTCATTCTATTAACATACTTGTTTGACTAAAAACATTTCTGTATATTAAATTATCTTTTCAAAGCACCAATAAAATTTAAACTTGGAAGAAATGTAGAGAATTCTTGTGATGTGCATTATCAGAACAATTTATATTTTTCTAAATTTAAATGCTCAGGTAGTATTCTTGTTATGAGGTTTACCCATAATCCTGAATTTGCTTATGAATAAGCAGTTCTGCTGGCATGCTGATAGGATGGAAAACGCTTTGCTATTCCTACCTTCTGAACAACAACAACTATGTTCAACCTGTTTTGTTGTTCAGTCCCTAAGTCGTGTCCAACTCCTTGCGACCCCACGGACTGCAACACTCTGGGATTCCCTGTCTTTCACTATTTCCTGGAGTTTGCTCAAATTCATGTCTACTGAGTCGGTGATGCTATCTAACCATCTCATCCTCTGCCGTCCCCTTCTCCTTCTGCCTTCAATCTTTCCCAGCATCAGGGGCTTTTCCAATGAGTTGGCTCTTTGCATTAGGTGGGCCAAAGCTTCAGCTTCAGCATCAGTCTTTCCAGTGAACACTAAGGGTTGATTTCCTTTAGGATTGACTGGCTTGATCTCCTACTGGTTTTCAACTGAGACCAATTTCAACTCTCCAATTGGTTTGAGAGTTGAAAGGGCTCTCAAGAGTCTTCTCCAACACTACAGTTTGGAAATTATCAATTCTTTGGCGCTCAGCCATCTTTATGGTCCAACTCACACATCCGTACATGACTACTGGAAAAACCACAACTATGACCTGTAGCTGACACTTACACAAGTAGGCCTTTCCATATGCCAGTTATTTTAAGTGCTCTGTGCATAATAACTCATTTAAATATAATAGGAAAGAAGCTGCCACTAGAAAGATGAGGGCACTACATTTGGAAACCTATCATTTTGGAAAAAGTGGAAAACTGAAAAAGTACGTGAGTGAATGTTGGTGAGCTCAAACTGAAAAGGGCACCAAAGTTAGATCCAACCTGTGAGTTCACGGAGGGCGGTGACTTTTCTGCTTTACTTGCCGATTTATGTCTAGACCTTAAAACAGTGCCTGTATGTTTTCAGGCATTTGACAAATATTGTTCTAATGAATACATTTTTTTAAAAAAGGAAAGTCATATTTCAGAGGAAAGTGGATTCTTAAAGAAAATAATTGAGAGTGGGAAATGGTAGTGTGTCAAAGCAGAGTAGGCTGAAAACCCAGTCTTCTTTGTCTCAAACCATGGAGAGCTGTAATCTTCAGGTGCTCTCTTAGGCTTAGTGGCTCTGAACATTTCTTATATGGTACCCACAGTCAAAAAACAATCAGGAAACCTAGGAAATATAATACTCATCCAGGTAGTTTATCAACTAAAGTTAGTCTCTAAACTCTACAGTATAAAAACACATTTAATGGAGGAAATAAAATGATTTAGAAAGTACCTAAGTTTTCAAATGCTATTAATTAATCCTTTAATGAATAAGGATTATTCTGGTTTGTTTGTCTGATTAATTTCATAAACTGAAATCGTTACCACAGCAATCTTACACTTTTTTCTTGGTGAAGTGGAAAATTTCTCACCCTCTTATTTTGGATTAGAACATAATTACAGACACATTCTCACTGATTAATTTTTTAAAAATCTCTGGCTTAGTCACAAAAGAAAGCCAACACATTGAATGGACTGGGTTCAATATTTTGAGTTAGCAACTTTACATTCTATTCCCAGCTTTGTCACTCTCTGAAGTAAAGGCTCGAGTCGACCTCACAAAAGCTTTGTCTCTATTTTCTTAGATGGTAAACTCGGTATTAATTACTACTGCCTTAGGAGTATATCAGGTAGTAAATTAATTACTGTGATATGCTTGTTAAAATACCTAGAAAAGTGAGACTGTGAATAATATAAAAATAAACAAGCTAATCTTGAGAAATATTTCTGAGAAACTAAGTTGATTGGATTCTATCCCAATAGTCTGCCCAGAATCTTCACAAGATACCACAGACTAGGAAAGTCTTTGGCTGTAGTAGGATAAATATTACAACCATTTTCTCTTCAACCACAGCCAAATTGGTAAGAACACACATAATTTTTCTTCTACATTTGCTTAATATTGAACTCAGCACAATATGAAATGAAAGTGTGAGGGATGTCGCCATGGTTTTTGTAGAAGAGAAAGTACAAGGGACTTATTTTTGATGTTGTCTTCTTGTAGTAGACTCAGTCTGTCTCCTTAAATCAAAGAAAATACTGCAATTAATTAAGATGTTTAGAAATAAACCAGAACAGAGTGGTTAAGTAGGAAATTAATGCTGCTAATTCTTGGTTGGGGTTATTTGAAAAAAGTCCAAACTATAAGACAGTTTCTAGAAAGTATTCTGACATAGCGTCTAACATACACTGCCAAATAGTAAACTTGACCCTAGAACAATGTGGGCAGTTAGGAGTGTCAATCTCCCAACAGTTAAAATTTTGAGTACAACTTTATAGTTGGTCCTCTATATCCGTGGTTCCACCTGTACAGATTCAACCAATCACATGCTGGATGCAGCCACTGAAAAAATCATGAATAAATGGAACTGTACAGTTGAAACCCTTGTTATTCTAGGGTCAACTGTAATAATAAAACTATAAATTTACAAAAATTATAGACTTTTATAGAATAAAAATTTTAATATTCTTTCTTAGGTGTTCATATATATGTATATATAATAGGTGCTCAGTCACTAAGTCGTGTCTGATTCTTTGTGACCCCATGGACTGTAGCCCATCAGGCTCCTCTGTCCATGGGATTTTCCAGGCAAGAATACTGGGGTGGGTTGCCATTTCCTTCTCCAGGGGATCTTTCCGACCCAGGGATGGAACTTATATCTCCTGTGTCTCTTGCTTTGGCAGGCAGATTCTTTACCACTGAGTCACCTGGGAAGCCCTCATATATACATACACACACACATACACATATGTATATATGTGTCACATATATATGCATATGTACATATGTGTCATATATATGCACACACGTGTGTGTGTGTGTGTGTGTGTGTGTGTAGAGACAGAGAGAGAGAGAGAGAGAGAAGATGAGTATAGATATTCTAAGATACTCTCACTAAGCCTTAAATTATCATAGTGAGGGACAAGATAAAAATGACTGCCTGAAAATTCCTTTCCACTTTATACTTCAGACACACAACTTCCAAGACAAGAAAAGGTGCCATATTTTCTCTTGTTTCCATGTATTTGCATGCACTGTATCTTCTATCTAAAACTCCATTATTCAGTTAACTTAGTCACCTGAACTAGTAGCCTCAAAAATCTGTAAAAGTGAGAGTTTTCCGGAATACAAATGACCCACTGAGAGGTGAAAAAAAAAATGTAAGAATGCTGTTTATATTTCACTGTAGCTTTTAAACTTTTTGGTATATGTTATATACAGTACCTACCAAATGAATATGCAGTAGCACCTACGTGAGTCATAAACACACTTTAAAAACATATATATTGGAAGTGTTCATACTTTATAAGTGACCAAAATGTCCATTCAGTTGACAAATTAACAAAATGTGGATTAATCATAAAATTGAAACCATAAAGAGGAATGAGTTACTTGATATGTCCCACAATATAGATGAACCTTGAAAACATGATAAGTGAAAGAAACCAGTCACAAAAAGCCACACATTATATGATTCCATTCATATGAAATATCTTTAACAGAGAAGTCTATAAAGACAGAAAGTGGATTAGTGGTTGTCTAGGTTTGGGGGAGGGGAGGCTGAGGTTGTCACAGCTGATAGTAAAGAATACATCTCCTTTTTGACATGATGAAGCTGTTCTAAAATTACAGTGATGTTTGAAGAGATTTATGAAAAAATGCTATACTGGTAACTGGTAGTCTGTCTCTTTTATCTGTTAAAACTACAAACCCTATATCCTCACTGTACATCATAGATTAAAATAATTTTAAGGTGGCTTAAGGAATTAAAAGTATAAATAAAATAATAGAATAAACTATAGGAAGATATGAAGGAATATTTAAACCATCTTGATCAGACACCTGGGGAGTTTAAAAAAAAACAACTGAAACTGGGTCTCACTTCCTGAGCTTTGGAATTTTCAGGTGATTCTAATGTACAGAAAAGTTCGAGGACCATTGGAAGTGATGAAGGAGAGATCAGGAAAGGCATCTTAGAGAAATGGTCTGAAATAACAACTTGGGCATGGGGGCAATATCCACTACATATAGAAATCATTTCAGGGAGAGAAAGTTGTGATACAAAGGCTAGATGGGAATACAAAGGCTAGATAGGTTGCTTTGCAGAAATATTATGCCTGTGTGGAGCACAGAATCCACAGTGAGAGATGAGACTAGTGTGGCAGGCAAAGTTTAGTCCATGTGGGGCCTCGTATGGAATGCAAAGGATTTCATCCTGTAGGAAATGAGATGCCATTAAAGAATTTTATGAAGGGGATTGACACATGATCAAGTTTGTGTTTAAGAAAGCCACACACAGAATGTATTGGCAGGATCTGAGATTAGCCACAGAGATCTGTTGGCAGCCTGTTAGCAGGTTGTTAAAATAGCCCAACAGAAAAAATCGTGGCTAAAATGGTCATGGTAGGACATAAGGTGTGGACTTAAAACCTGCAGTAAGAGGTGGGATTTGCAAGAGAAATGTACAAAGAATAGATTTGTTTTGAGGATATGGCAGTATTTTGAGATGTAAATCTAATTCTTTTCATTTAGGAAAAAAAATGCAAACACTAATCCCTCATTGACACATGATAAATGATGTTTTTTTCTAAAAACCTCTAGGTATCTAGACAATAAAACAGTTTCTAAAATAATTATCCTTGAGGTCATGGATTTCACATTCATTTTCAGAAATCTTAATTTATTTATTTGCTAAAGTAAAATAATGAATTTCCCTGAAGTTATAATTCTACATTTCCCAAATCTCTTAAAAGAAAAATCAAATCTTAAAAAGAAACACAAACACCCAGTAGGTAAAATTAAAGCGATTTTGTAAGATGCCATCAGCTCTAAAGTGAGATTTCAAAAGTCTTCCCAAACAGTAGGTTGTTGATCACATTAAAGTTAGGGGTTTTTCAAAGTGACACTGTTTTTTGATCTTATTTCATCAAAATTATGTATTATTCATGATTTCTCTCTCATACAGGTTACTTCTTTTATGTTTCGTCAAGGTTCTATACATTATCAAACTAAACTACTTAGCTCGTGTTACAGAGATTAAACATGTCCTAAGAATGTGCCCTTTTGTCCAGTTAGACCCATTTCTCCCTTTCTCCCTGAGTGAGGAACCTTCTTTTGATTTTAGTATTTCTCACTATTCTGAATGCCTCTAAAACTTATAGTTCACCTGCACACCAAATTTAGCACTTGAAATGTCTGTTAATTGTGAATACTGTTCAATTATGACTATTAATTATTAAATTGTCTATTAATTATAAAATATGTTTCTCATGAATATTCTTGTTCTACCCAGCAGAGGTTAGCTATTTTAGAACTGGGGAAAGAATTTTGGGGCGTTTTCTTTTTCCTGGTTTAGCACAGCACTATTAGACTTTTAGTCTAATGCACTGATGATGAACTTTTTAGACTGTGACTTAGCACAGGAAATAAGTCTTAATTATACACACATACATGTTCGGTATATATAACTAACATATAAAACTGTAGGTATAAGGTTGAACCATATGAAATTACTGGTATTCTATTGTTTTACCCACAAAAAAGGCAATTTCATATGTTACTAAAATATAATGAAAAAAATAAAAATTTCATAAAACACTATTTACCCTTACTACATGTGATGCACTCTGATGTTTTCTGGTTCATGCCATTCCATTAAATAAAAATGTTGATTAAGACACACTATTGATTTCATGACCCCCCAGTGAATTATCAACTACAGTTTGAAAACCCCTCCTGTAGCCTCTAACTTACTGTTCAGGCCTGCCTCTAGCATAGGACTTAGGCTAACAGGATAAAAAGATCTTGAGAGACTCACGAGTGGCCTAGGGCAGCAGGGTAAAGATGAAGCAAGTCATAAAGGTGGTGCAATTGCCTGGAAGCTCTGTGCCTGGATGCACAGAGAGCTTCCTGGCAAGGACCATACACAACGGACAGAATACAGAGATTGGAGAGCTTGATTAAATCCTTTCTGACTCGACACAACTAAAGTGATCACGTAACTAGACTGTGATTCAGCATGGTTGACTGGTAATGTTCAGAAGGAGGGCTATCCCTTGGCACACAGTGATAGCTTTATAAGGCTCGCTCCAAAGCCCTTTCCTGAATCCAAAAAAAACTTTACGTGTAATGCCAGATTTTCTTCCACAAGGAGAAGAGGCCCATAGGGAATAGCTCTGTCTGACACTTCTTTCCTTGCTTTTTAGAAGACAATCATTTTGTTGGATGAAATGAAACTTTCCATGCTGCATAACATGTTCTAAAAGTGAAGCTTATCCAGTTCTGTTAATAACGAGTGAAACAGTACAGATGATAACAGATTGCAGACATACTGCTTATATTCTGATTAGGCTTTTAGCTTATTAAAAATGATGTTTATACAAAGATCTTGTACAAAAGCTTAATTATTAACCATTTTGTCAATGAAAACCCTAAAACATGAGTTCTTATCCAAATGACTCAACTATTATCAGACAGATGCTGCTATGTGCATGGGCAAGTGTCACTAGAAGCTCTAGGGCGTCAAGCAAGAGCGCTGGCACTCCGGCGAACATGAATCATGTGCATTCATACCACCCCCTCTCATCCTTTACGTTACCAGCAGCTTTATCTGATGGAACAGTGTTGACAGAACTTGAACCGGTGCCAGCCCTACTGATGAGAAAAGGTGGAACAGTTGCTGGCTGGAGGGAATATTTCCTTTTTTGGAAGTAGCAGTAAGATGATACATGAAAACATGGTTGAAATGGATTATCACAGTTTTCTGATATAAAAAAATGTTTTTAGTTTTTAGAAAACAAAGAATCAAAGAAAGTCAAATAAATGGTCCGTGTATACAACAAGGCACAAAAACAGTGAGATGAAAAATATAAATCCAAAGGAAATAACACCTGGCCACATAGATAAGCATACTAGAACTGAACTGAGTTCTAGCTCATGCAAGGTTATGTTTGGTCCTTTTACCTTTTATCTCAGATAAAGCAGAATAGTAAAGATAAGAATGCCAAGTCCTAGTCAGCTGAGAGGCCTCATCATGCCTATCAAAAACTACAGACCTATGATGCCAATATAAAAATCAGAGGGAAAAGAAATTTCCTGTCTAATTTTAGGAAGGAAGCAAAACCTGAAACAAGTAAGTTTTATAACTGTAAATGCTAATAAGAGCAAATAGAAATAGCAGTTTTAATAATAAGTATCTTTTTCTTGTTTTGGGTGCACTGCATAGCTTGCAGGATCCTAGTTCTCTGATCAGGGATTGAACCTGGGCCCTTGGGAGTGAAAGCGCAGAGTTCTAATTAATGAACCACCAGGGAATTCACAATAAGCATCTTTCTTAAGATAACCAGTAACCAATGTACAAATTACTACAAAAGTACTTTAATCCAAAATATAGAAAAGAACAGGCTTATATTAAATATACAGTATTCTTGTTTTTTCCATTTTGAGACAACAGGGAAAGAAAAAGGTAGACTCATAACCACTTTTCTGAAGGTCAAAGCTCCCTTGGCTCGCATGAAGGATGACACATTATTCCACAAAATACCATACTAGATATTGACTCTGACTATGATTATACAGTGGAAGTGAGAAATAGATTCATAGGATTAGATATGATAGACAGGGTGCCTGAAAAACTATGGATGGAGGTTCGTGACATTGTACAGGAGAGAGGGATCAAGACCATCCCCAAGAAAAAGAAATGCAATAAGGCAAAATGGTTGTCTGAGGAGGTCTTACAAATAGCTGAGAAAAGAAGAGAAGCAAAAGGCAAAGGAGAAAAGGAAAGATATACCCATTTGAATGCAGAGTTCCAAAGAATAGCAAGGAAAGATAAGAAACCCTTCCTAAGTGATCAATGCAAAGAAATAGAGGCAAACAATAGAATGGGAAACACTGGAGATCTCTTCAAGAAAATTAGATACCAAGGGACCATTTCATGCAAAGATGGGCACAATAAAGGACAGAAACTGTATGGACCTAACAGAAGCAGAAGATATTAAGAAGAGGTGGCAAGAATACACAGAAGAACTATACAAAAAAGATCTTCATGACCAGATAATCCTGATGGTGTGATCACTCACCTAGAGCCAGACATCCTGGAATGCAAAGTCAAGTGGGCCTTAGGAAGCATCACTACGAACAAAGCTAGTGGAGGCGATGGAATTCCAGTTGAGCTATTTCAAATCCTAAAAGATGATGTTGTCAAAGTGCTGCACTCAATATGTCGGGAAATTTGGAAAACTCAGCAGTGGCCACAGGACTGGAAAAGGTCAGTTTTCATTCCAGTCCCAAAGTATGCAATGCCAAATAATTCTCAAATTACTGTACAATTGCACTCATCTCACACGCTAGTAAAGTAATGCTCAAAATTCTCCAAGCCAGGCTTCAGCAATACATGAACCATGAACTTCCATATGTTCAAGCTGGATTTATAAAAGGCAGAGGAACCAGAGATCAAATTGCCAACATCCGCTGGATCACAGAAAGAGCAAGAGAATTCCAGAAAAACATCTACTTCTGCTTTATTGATTATGCTAGCCTTTGACTGCATGGATCACAACAATTGGAAAATTCTTAAAGAGATGAGAATACTCTCATATACCTTACCTGCCTCCTGAGAAATCTGTATGCAGGTCAAGAAGCAACAGTTAAAACCGGACAAAGAACAACGGACTAATTCCAAATTGGGAACAGAATACGTTAAGGCTGTATATTGTCACCTTGCTTATTTAACTTACATGAAGAGTACATCATGCAAAATACCTGACTGAATGAAGCACAAGCTGGAATCAAGACTGCTGGAGAAATATCAATATCCTCAGATATGCAGATGACACCACCCTTATAGCAGAAAGCGAAGAGGAACTAAAGAGCCTCTTGATGAAAGTGAAAGAGAGTGAAAAAGCTGGCTTAAAACTCAACATTCAGAAAACTAGGATTATGGCCTCCGGTCCCATCACTTCATGGCAAATAGATGGGGAAACAATGGAAACAGTGACAGACTGTATTTTCTTGGGCTCCAAAATCACTACAGATGGTGACTGCTCCCATGAAATTAAAGGACACTTGCTCCTGGAAGAAAAGCTATGACCAACCTAGACAGCATATTAAAAAGCAGAGACATTACTTTGCTGACAAAGGTCCATCTAGTCAAAGCTATGGTTTTTACAGTAATCATGTATGGATGTGAGAGCTGGACCATAAAGAAAGCTGAGCACCAAAGAATGATGCTTTTGAACTGTGGTGTTAGAGAAGACTCTTGAGAGTCCCTTGAACAGCAAGGAGATTAAACCAGCCAGTCTTAAAGGAAATCAGTCCTGAATATTCTTCAGAAGGACTGATGCTGAAGCTGAAGCTCCAATATTTGGTCACCTGATGCGAAGAACTGACTCATTGGAAAAGACCCTGATGCTGGGAAAGATTGAAGGCAGGAAGAGAAGGGGACGACAGAGGATGAGATGGCTGGATGGCATTACCAACTGGATGGACATGAGTTTGAGCAAGCTCCGTGAGTTGGTGATAGACAAGGAAGCCTGGAGTGCTAGAGTCCATGGGGTTGCAAAGGGTCGGACATAACTGAGTGACTGAACTGAAGAGGCTGCAGGATCCAGTGCCGAAGTGGAAGAGTTGGTCTGGAGTATGAACAGCTACAGGGCGACAGGCAAGCAAATTGCACAGATCCAGGTGAGTTGGCAGCTGCGGTGATACACGTTTTCTTCTAGCTGCTTATAGTAAGAAATCTTACTCCTCTTTGGCAGTGATTAATCCTATATTAATATATATGGTCTAGTTTTGACCAATATATATATGGTCTAGTTTTGACCAATGATATGCAAAGGGACGTCTGGCAGGGGATTCTGGGAAAGATTTTCTTTGCCATAAAGAGAAAGGTCCACAATAAGAAAGGCCTTTTACATTTTCCCTTCCTTCTTACCTTGGATGCTATTTTATGAAGATACAATGCTTAGAGTTGGTGTGGACATCTTATAACTGTGATGGGAAATCCACTGTGTATGTGCCAGTAACTTTGCAAATGTGTGTAGATGGTAAGGTCCACTAGGGCAGAGGTCTTTTTCTGCTTTCCCCAACCCCAGTTTTATTGAGGTGTAACTGACAAAACTGTAAGATACTTGGGGTGTACAGTGTGATGATTTGACCTATTTTAAAAGGACTCCAGAGGTCTTCATTTTGTTACCTGGTGTATCCAAGGTGTCCAAAGAGTGTCTGGCACATAGTACACACTCAATACATATTTGCTAAATAAATGAAGTATGATCAAATGGGTCGTGCTTTTAAGAAACTCACTGTATAGTGATATATACTAGCAAACAAAGAAATAATTACACTCCCATGCTCTAAGTGGTAAATAGGGGAAAGCACTGGATGTTAGCTAACCTTGATTCTGAAAGGAAATGAACTTCTTTGCAGATTGTGAAAATAAGCTTCCACCATTTGAAAGTTAATTATAAAATGTTTTGCCTCATATGAATATTTTGATAATTTCTCTATAAAAATAAATTGAAAAGAAATTTGTTTTATATAATCCTTATATTTTTCCTTAGTAAGACACAACTAGGGCCATGATTTAGGGGAACATTTGTTTTATTCATTAACTTCATTGTTCTCTCTTGTCTCCACCTTTTTTTTTTGACCTAGGAGTACAATCATACTGATGAAACAAACATTTTACCACAGCTTTCACCAGTTTTTATTGAAAAGCACACAGGATGCCCTGTTTTAAACATTTAAGAGTTTCAATGTCTGCTTTTTTCTTTAGAAGAGTTATATTTCTCTGTTCCATGCCAGCATGCTTTTTTCTCCTTTCATTTTTAGCAGATAAAGCATTATCTTTTTCTCCTGGAATCATTTCTGTGGACCTGAGTACAATCCTTTATTATACAACAGAAGATAAAGTATTTACAATTTTATTATAGGAGCACACATGTGACATTATATATATAGGAATAAAATTAAAGCTAAAGTATCCAAAGCTTGGAATAAAATCATATTTTTGCTGCTGAAGGCAAGAAAAATTATTTAGTCTACAGTAATGAGTAAGTAGCAGCAAAACAAATATTTGGTTGACTGTGGAAAGCCAATGTTTTCATTACTTGTTACAAGCATAAAAGCTAAAAACAGGCTGACCAAGCACATTCTAACAGCAAATAACACATGCATTCATCAATTCTCTGGTGTATGTATTATAAAACTATGATTCCTAATTTCTGGATTTATATGTAATGGAGGCATAATTGACTTTGCCTTAAATATAGTATATGCTATTATGCATATATGCATACATATATATTTATGTTGTCCATTTATTTTTAAAAGATCTATTGCCAATTTTTTATTGGTAGAAGATACAACACTTCCTGCCCTTAAAAGTGCTTCCATCTAGTACAATATACTTAGCATACTAACAAACTTGTTAATAAATTATTTATCTACACATGTAAATAACTCCTTTGATAATCTGCAAAATGGTCATATTTGTTGAATGCTTGCTATGTTAAGATGTCTGTAATTGGTAATTTATATATATGTTACTTAAATTGTTGTACCTAATTTATTATATTCATATCTTAAAGATAAGGAAATAGGCTCAGAAATGACTCACTTATCCCCAAAGGTTGCCTGCCCATCCCCCAAATCAGAGTAACGAAGCCTCCATCTATACGAGAATTCTGTAAAATCACATTCCTGATAGTACAGCAGGGACAAGCAAATAGTTGAAGGAAAGGACATTACATATAGTGCAACATACATATATTTACTTATTTATGCAAAACTACATACATAAAGCATATGCAATGTAACAAAATGTAAACTACAGGCAAATCAAAGTAAAAGATGTATAAAGAATCACTGTATTCTTGTTACTTTTTGTAAGTTTAAAATTTTCAAAAGTAATCATTTCTTATGATTTGAATGCCTAATCCCAGTGATCTTTGGAAAATCGGTTTTTCTAGGCTTTAAAAACATAGATTTAATTCTGTTCAGCATATAGCCAGTGAGTATCTCATTTATAAAACCTCATGTCAGGTCCTACAGATCAGCTGGAATAATGTTCTGAGTGTGATACCCAGACTGCACTTGCAGTATCAGCTTCATTTGAAAACTTGTTAGAAACTCAAATTCTTCAGTTCCACCCTAGACCACCTATGCTCTACGGAACATAAGAGCAGTAATAGGGGATAAGATGCTAAACTGTTTGAAAGTAAGATTCTGGAGAACAGCAGTAGATGATTTTACACTTAATTTGGTACACAATAAGACACTACAGAAGGTTTGTGAGCAGAGGAATAATACAATAATTATATTAAGAAGATCACTCTAGTAGTAGTGTATAGAATGTGCTACTTGTGGGAGATTCAGGAGGAAAAGAGCACTTTAAGTTTTTTATAAGTGTGCCAAGAAAGATGTGTTAAGAACCTGAACTAGCCCATGGGACTAGAAGGGGACAGATGAGCGATCCCACAGTGGGTGAGTGTGTAAGACCTGCTGATGGGCTGAGTGTGGCACAAGCACAGGGTAAGAACTGTGGTGAGGAGAGGTGAAGAGGTACGGGAGAGACGAAAGGGGGCAAAGGTCACTCAGATTTCACGCCTGGCTGGTTGATAGAAGAGTTTGGATCCAGATGAATTCAAGAAAACTTCCTATAGCTGGGCCTTTTAAAGGCCAAGATCCCAGCCTTATAATCCTATAAAAGCATGTTCTTCTAAACAGTGTCAAGTAAGGAAGTGGTGGTTCCAGCCTTAAGATTCTATAAAGCATGTTCCTCTAAACAGTGTCATGTAAGGAAGTGCTTTTCAGACGTGCAGATTTTAGAGATCTAAAAACATTCCAAACAAACGTAATGGATGAGATGCTTTTTAATTTCATAAATTAAGAACTCCAAAAAAAAAAAAAAACCACCCTTCTTTTAAGCTGTTGAGAGTGAAAGCTGGTAAAACTACTTTGGAGAAAAATGTCAATATCCGGGGGAGGTGTTCATATTCTGCTGAACATGGCTTGTGTATTGTGTATTTGCTTCTCCCTCACTGCAGGCAGGGAAGCCCCATTGCTAGGAACATACACCAGCTGAATCAGAGCTCTGACACCTTCTACTTATTGGATTTGGGACCTAGAGTTCAGTTTCTTCATCTGTAAAATGTAGATAATAACAGTGTCTACCTATTGTTTTGAGGATTAAATAAATTAGTACAAATGAGGCACTTAAAACAGTGCCCATGCCCAGTACATAACAGTGGTAAACACTGCCTGCCAATAGGATCATCAAGATGTTGACAGCCTAGATCTGGCAATTACATTCCAAGACCTTACCGAGAGAAACTCTTATTTAGGTGCATAGTAAATGCTTAAGGATGTTTTCTGCAGAATGCTTAAAATAGAAAATATATGGAAAGAATGTCAAAGTCTATGAACAGGTATAAGCATTCAGTGAACACATCATTTAAAATGAATAAAGATGTAGTACATTTAAAAACAGATCAGGATGGGGAACACATGTAAATCCATGGCTGATTCATGTCAATGTATGGCAAAAACCACTACAGTATTGTAAAGTAATTAGCCTCCAACTGAAATAAAAAAAACAAAAAACAGACAAGTATGGAAAGCATAATGCTAAGTGAAAATACAAGGTGCAACTGGATACACACCATTTGATAATGCTTATTTTAAGGGGCATGCTAACAATGTTATTATTTTTAATGACTATATACAAATATATGTAGTAAAAGTTTAAAAACATGCACAGAAAGGAAACACACTTACTTCTGGGTAGTGGGTACTTCTGAGGAGGGAGAGAAAGTAAACTGGAGAGTACATATACATACAGATGACTTAATATATGAAAATTCACATTAAAAAACCCTCTAAAACAAATGTGAAAAAAACATTCTGATTAGTTAGGTAAAATATAGGTTAAATCGCTGTACTTCGCTGTGTTTTAAAAATATTTCATAAGGTAAAAAGGGGAAAATGCAGAAGAAAAAATGGCAGCCCATCAATTTGAGTAACTTTTTACTCACATCTTAATGAAATGTAGAAGAATTAGAAAAGTTGAAGAATAATATAAAGCATATTTTTATACAAAATCATCAATTTTTAACATTTTGCCACAGGTTTTATTATTTTCTCTCCCTTTGCATATATACATATATATTTTCCCTCAACCCCTTGAATGTAGTTTACCACGGCCCTTTAGTCCTTGATATTTCAGCTTGTAATTATTAGAACAAGGATGACCTCTTATGGAGGTAAAGCATGATTATCAAATTCAGAAGATAAAAATTGATGCAATACTTTAATATGCCATCCACATTCCAATTTTGTCAAGTACCCCAATAATGTCCTTTTTTAGTATTATTTTTTCCTCTGTTTCAAGAGCCAGTCTAAGATCAGGTACAGCATTTAGTTTAACGTCTCTCTACTCTCCTTAGCCTTACTTTGTATTTTATACACGGACATTTTTTGAGGAATGTAGGGCAGTTGTTTTTTTAATAAACAAGTTTGGGTTTGTCTGATGCTTCCTTATTAGGTACAGGCTAAAGCACCATATGAGGGACCTTTTGTCCTTCTCAGGGTATCATCAGGAGACACATGGTGCCCCTCACTGCTGATGTTAATTCTGATGAGGCAATCAAGGGCTTCCCTGGTGGCTCAGCTGGTAAAGAATCTCCCTGCAATGTGAGAAACCTGGGTTCGATCTGGGTTGGGAAGATCCCCTGGAGAAGGGAATGGCTACCTACTCCAGTATTCTGGCCTGGAGAATTCCATGGACTATAAAGAGTCAGACACAACTGAGCAACTTTCACTTTCAATCAAGGTGTTACTTGATTTCTCTAGAGAGAAACAGTGTATGTATTTCATATTGCAACTAATAAGCAATCAGTGGGGAGATACTTTAAGATCATGCAAATACATCACTCTCCATCAAACAGTCCCAGTACATTTAGTATCCTTTGATAATTTTTAGCCAAACCCATCTTAACTATGAAAACTGTAATTTTTCAATTCTACCCCTCTCTGCACATCTACTGGTTGGCATCTTACTATAAGAAGACCTTCTTTTGCTTCTAAGTATTTATTTACTCATTTATAGCATTATGGACTCATAGATATTATTTTAAATTTCATTCCTGTTCTAAATTACTATTTTTTGCATTTTCTTTTTTTAAAAAATATTTAGTTTTGGCTGTGCTGAGTCTTCACTGCTGTGCAAGGGCTTTCTCCAGTTGCGGTGTGAGGGCTTCTCTTTGTAGGGCTTTTCTTGTGAATCCTAGGCTCGAGGCACTTGGGCTTCAGTAGTTGTGGCTCATGGCCTCCAGAGCTTGGGCTCAGCTGCCCCTTGGCATGTGGCATTTTCCTGACCAGGGATGGAACTGGTGTCCCTTGCATTGCAAGGCAGATTCTTAACCACTGGACCACCAGGGAAGCCGCATATTTTTTGCCTTTTCTTATTAAGGTAAAAATCCACATAAAATTCACCATGTTTAAATGTGTAAGTCAGTGATTTTTAGTACAATCACAATATTGTACAATCATCACCACTATATAGTCCTAGAACAGTTCCATCACCCAAAAAAGATATGGTACCTCTTCGCAGAAACACTCTGAAAAGTGAGTCACAATTTTCACCACCCTGCAGCCCCTGGCAACCACTAATCTTTTCACCTCTATGGATTTGCCTATTCTGGATATTCCATATAAATGGAATCATACTATATGACCTGTTGTGTCTGGCTTCTTTCATGTAGCATAATGTTTTTAAGGTTCACCCATGTTGCAGCATGTGTCAGTACTTCATTCCTTTTTATGGTTGAATTACATGTCATTATATGGATATACTCTATTTTGTCAGGTTGTTTTTGTTTGGTTTGTTTCCACTTTTCAGCTATCATGAATAATACTGCTTAACAGTATTACAAGTTTTTGTTTGAACCCTTGTTTTCATTTCTTTTAGGTATATACCTAGGAATAAGATTGATGGGTCATCTGGTAATTCAACGCTTAACTTTTCTGAGGAACTGTTAAATTTCTTCTGCAGTGGCTGTACCATTTTAGAAGCCCACTGGCAGTGTATGAGGGTTCCGATTTCTCCATATCCTTGCCCAAACTCCTTCCTTATCCCTCCCTCTTTCTCCTCTTCCCTTCCTTCCTAACTCTTAAAATTAAAGACTTCCTAGTAGGTGTGGAATAGTACCTGATCGTGGTTTTGGTTTGCATTTCCCTGATAGCTAGTGATGTTGAGTATTTTTCATCTTATTGGCTGCCTGTATATCTTCTTAGAATAAATGTTTTGCCTATTTTTACATTGGGCTGTTTACCTTTGTGTTCTTGAGCTGTGTATCCTCAATTAGCTGCAGCTCAAATTATTCCAGATTTGACCTGGGAGTAGGGAGGGGCCTTTCAAGATGCCTCCTATGACTTCTTGACACTTGCTTGCATAACAGGTGATCCAGGCTTGAGAATACTGCATTTCTCCAAAGAGCTCTGGTTCCTCTCAGTGGGAAATAGTATTAGAAACCAATATCTGGGTGCCAGGTGTGTTCACTGCTGTTGATTCTCTGCTTTTAGGCCTTTTTTAGCAATCATAGGTAGGAAATACATATATCTATGTATTTACATATATATGACATTATGAGTTTATACAAATTCATTCCCTTTCCCAAAGTGTTTATCTCCCCTCTTTCTGTATTTTTTATTTCCTTTCTTCTCTGATGAGAATTCTGGCTCCCTACAACATCAACATATGCATTCATTTACTAAATCTCATTCATAAACAGCTTTATAATTAGTGGGTCTATAGAACAACAACAAAAAAAACCTCCTAAGAAGAGTTCAAAATTTGTTGGCTATTCTCATCTTCCCCCCAGACCAAACATAATATAGTCAAAATACCAAGTTCAAAGTTTGAATTAATTTTCTCTTTCTTTTATCCCTCATCAGTGTAGTGTTATTCATTTGACTTATAGTTGGGTTTATTTGTTTCTGTTTACATTCAGTTTTAGTTTTTTTTTTTTTCTTCCTATGCTTGCTGATTTAATTTAATTTTTAAAATACATAGAACATGAGTACATTTCCCAAAGTCAAAACCACACCAAAAGACAAACACAGAGCAGTGTTACTGCCTCCCCATCTCTTCCACCCATTCTTGCTCTCCTACTCCTTACAAGCAGCAAACTTCAGTTTTCCAGCTTATCCAGCCTATGCTTTTTTTTTTTTTTTGTGCAAAAGTAAGGGTGTATGTACATATTTCCTCATTTTTCCCTCAAATAAAAGTAAATATATAGCATATGCATAGCATATACTTAGTTTTTTCACTTATTTTCAAAGAATAAAAAAAAAGTTTAAGACTCTAAAAAGGTATTTTCAAGGATCCCCCTGGGAAGGAAGTAGTAAATTATGAGTTTTCTCCTATCTTGATTTGAAGTAGTCCCCTAGTAATCCCTTTTCAGCATTAGCTCTGCAACACAGAGACTGCTAAAAGAAAAACAAAACACCTTTCTGACAATTGAAAACAAACAATATTGTCATTACCTATGACTATACTGGATATCTGGACTTTTAAATGTTTATTTTTGCTATGGAAGAGTAAAAAAATGTATTTCAGAGAAGCAACTGGCATGCCTGTGTTGTAAACCTGAAGAGGCAATGGTGATAAGAAAAAGTCTCAAGTTCAACAAGAGAACTGAAAAAAGGCAATGAGGATGGATGACTGTTGACTTTGAAAAGACAATTTTTGCAGCCACTATGGAAAATAGTACAGAGGTTCCTTTAAAAACTAAAAATAAGGCTACCGTATGATCCAGTAAACCCACTTCTGGGCATATACCCAGAAAAGATAAAAATTTTAACGCGAAAAGATGTGTGCACTGCAGTGTCCACAGCAGCACTACTTACAACAGCCGAGACATGGAAGCAGCCTCAGTGCCATCGACAGACCGCTGGGCTGAGATGTGGTGTATACACACACGGGTATTACTCAGCCATAAAAGGATGGAATCGTGCTACTTGCAGCAACATGGATGGGCCTAGAGATTATATTAGAGTACAAATATTATACTAAATGAAGTACATCAGATAGAAAAAGACAAATATACGATATTACTTATATGTGGAATCTAAAAAATAACACTAATGAATAAAAAAAAAACAGACTCACAAACAGAAAACAAACTTATGCTTAACAAAGGAAAAAGGAGGTGGAGAAGAATAAATTAGAAGTGTGGGAATAAAAAGTTCAAATTACTACACATAAAATAAATAAGCAACAAGGATTTACAGTACAGCACAAGGAACTATATTCAATCTTGTAATTACCTATAATGGAAAATAATCTGGAACGATATATATGTGTGTACATATATCTACAAACTGATTCACATGCTGCATACCTGAAACTAACACAATATTATAAATAAACCATTTTTAAAGTTCTTAAAATGTTTGTCACTCAGTTGTGTCCAACTCTGCGACTCCATGGACTGTAGCCTGCCAGGCTCCTCTGTCCCTGAGATTCTCCAGGCAAAAATGCTGGAGTGGGTTGCCATTCCCTTCTCCAGGGGATCTTCCCAACACAGGGATTGAACCTGGGTCTCCTGTATTGCAGGCAGATGCTTTACCATCTAAGCCACCAGGGAAGTCAATAATTCTATTTAATAAACTATACTTCTATTTTTTTTTAAAGGACAATTTTCATACAATTGTGAAGTTAAGAACCTAGATCCCAAGAAATAATTAGAAGCTATAAAAAGAAGAGACAGGATTTTTAAGATTGCTCCTTTCAGGAAAACAAAATTGGAAAAGAAATAACAAACTTCTCCCACAGAAAAAACAAAGTTAAAACATCATCTTTAAGGTCAGGGGAGAAATGAGCAGATAGGAGACAAAGGGAAAAAAGTTTGTGGGTATGGAGAGACTTTTGCACGAGAACAAGGAATGAGAAAAGAAAGTTCCTGAAGATTGTGGGGCTGGGTATGTAGATGGTTAGCCTTAAAACGAATTAGGGTCACCTTGTCATGAGTCAAAAGAGTCTGGAGAAATATGTGGGGAAACAAACCCTTGGTGGAGGGGAGTGAAGCTGAGGAAGCTCATATTAGATGGTCTTCTGAAAAGAGTAAAGATGAGGTAATCTGTGAAAAGTTGGGGAAGGGAGGCAACATTGACACTGATGTGAGAACTGTGGAAAATGCTTGGCAGAGAGAGAGGCTACATGGAGAACTCAGAACAGAACGAACAATATAAATATGACAATCTCTGTACTGGAATTTATTCAGCTGTGAGTTTAATAATGCAAAGTACACTTACTTACATTAAAACCAGGGATGTCAATAACAAGTAAACTCTTTCAATTTTTCCCTATTTCAGTGGAACATTTGCCAGATACTAAATGATGTGACTGTTCTGAAATTGCTGCCATCTTTTTATTATTGGACTAAACATTTTAAGCTATCCCATAAAATCACAAACAATATATCAACTCAACAAAGAGCTGAACTTTTAAAAATACAGCACTTACTAAGTCTGAATTAGAAATATGCATATTTGTGATTATATGCACACACTGTATTTACATGTTATTTTAAGCTGGTACTAATAACTAGCTAAAGAATCCTCTTCATCATTATAAGTACTTAAAAGAATGAACTGATTCAAAGGTTACTGTTCAACAGACATTGCTTTTACACAGTAAAACACCATTCTTTGAGAACAGTTTTTAGGAATGTCTTGATTTTCAGAGCCAAAAAAAAAGCTGACTGCTCATAAAATAAAATGGTGGTGAATCCCAGTTCAGAGAGAGATTAAAAAGTGAGAAAGTTAAAGAAACTAAAAAACATTCTGTGAGATAACTCTGTGAGGCAAGTAGTATAATATGCTTTTTTCCTACTTTGTTTGAAGTCTGCCATATAATAATTTCCTTTTCAACATACCTCTTACAACACAGATATTTCAAAAACAATCAAACAAACAAGCAAACTTTCTGGCAACTTAAAACTAGTAGAATTGTCATTGTTAGTCTCTCAGTAGTGTCTGACTTTTTGTGACCCCCATGGACTGTAGCCTGCCAGGTTCCTCTGTCATGGAATTCTCCATGCAAGAATACTGGAGTGGGTCATTACCTAACATTATAAAATATATTTGCTTCATTACTGCCTATCCTAACTCACAATTGCCTATCCCAATTCACCCCATGCCTAACTAGAATGTAAGTCCCCTGAGAACAGATACTTATCATTTTGTTCTTTGTTTTCTCAAGAGCCTTGAATGTTTAGACTACAGTAAGTACTCAATAAATATGGATTAACAGACAGAAAATCTGGAGAAGGAAATGGCAACCCACTCCAATATTCTTGTCTAGAGAATCCTGTGGACAGAAGAGCCTGGTGGGCTGCTGTCTATGGGGTTACACAAAGTCAGACACAACTGAAGTGACTTAGCAGCAGACAGAAAATCAAATATAGAATCCTAATGCATATAAAGGAAAATGCAATCCTAGGGAAAAAAGGTTTATATGATATAATATCAGCCCTGTGGATTACTAGGAACTGACTATGTATTTGACTTATTAGATCATTGCTAAATATCTAAGATACAGTCAAGAGTATAAATTCCTTATTAAAGATTAAAATTTTCTCTTGTGTAAAATAAATGGTTTAAAGCTTATGTATATCTAATGAAATTATGTTTAATTCGATGAAAGAAATATTTATTTTGAGCCTTCAGTATACATGACATGGATTGATACAGAAGATTAATACAAGGTAGAATATGGTAAGTATCATAAGAAACCTACTGAGATATCCAGGGAAATGTATTTTGAAATGTCTGAGATGTGGAGCTAGAAATAGACTGGTGAACCAGCAACCATATCTTTTGTGGGATTTTGTTTAGAGTCTAAGGGAGTTTGGGAAAGATTTGTAGGTGGAAGAGTGTTTGAGATGAGGCATGAAGGACAATAATTCCAGAGACCAAAATGGTGGAAGAATGGTGCAACAGAATTGCATAAGCAGTAGACAATCTGACACAGACAAGAAAGGGTGGAGGGTAGTCAAGGATCCATGAGAGCGGCTGGGGGAGAAGATGGGATCTGTCTGGGGAAATAATGGAAGAAAAGACTTCAAATCTGTTTTACAGCAGATCCTGAGTGCATGTAGTTTTCTTGAGAACAGGATGGGCATAGATCGAGAGTTTTTTTGGCTTACTTTACCTGACTTAATCCTCTAGACAATCATGTGAGACTGGTATTATTATAATTGTGGTGGGCAAACTGCTCCCTGCACCCCTGAGTCCATGTGACTCTAGAGGAGCTGTTTCTGTCTAAGGTGTGAGAAATGGCATGTGCCTCAGGACTGCTCAATTAAAGCCTTTAGTTGTACAGCTACAGTAATCATTATAGCATCAGCAGCAATGAGGTGGTGTGAGAGTTTTTGTTGAGAACTCTGGGAAAAGGGCAAGCATCCTCTGTCCACTGGATTAGATTCAGGGAAGATATGAGGAGCTGATATGATTATTCAAACCCACGTGGGGGAAAGCCTGAAGGGCACAAATAAGGCTGTGTATATGGGGACTGAGGTGGGGATGTGAAAGCAGAATGAAAAGAGAAATCAAGGTCCAGCTGACATTATGTTAGCCTCTGATAAAGCTGTGCCTGAAATCAGTTTTATCTATAGCTCCAAAATACCAAGGAACTATTTCATGCAAAGATGGGCACAATAAAGGACAGAAACAGTATAGACCTAACAGAAGCAGAAGATAGTAAGAAAAAGTGGCAAGAATACACGGAAGAACTACACAAAAAGATTTTAATGACTCAGATAACAATGATGCTGTGATCACTCACCTACAGCTAGTTGGAGTGCGAAGTGAAATGGGCCTTAGGAAGCATCACTACGAATAAAGCTAGTGGAGGTGATAGAATTCTAGCTGAGCTATTTCAAATCCTAAAAGAGGATGTTGCGAAAGTACTGCACTCAATATGCCAGCAAATTTGGAAAATTCAGCAGTGGTCACAGGACTGGAAAAGGTCAGTTTTCATTTCAATCCCAAAGAAAGGCAATGCCAAAGAATGTTCAAACTACCACACAATTGCACTCATCTCACACGCTAGTAAATTAATGCTCAAAATTCTCCAAGCCAGGCTTTAACAGTATGTGAATCGAGAACTTCCAGGTGATCAAGCTGGATTCAGAAAAGGCAGAGGAACCAGAGATCAAATTGTTAACATCCAATGGATCATAGACAAAGCAAGAGCATTCCAGAAAAACACTGACTTCTGCTTTATTGACTATGCCAAAGCCTTTGACTGTGTGGATCACAACAATTTTCTGTGTGGAAAATTCTTAAAGAGACAGGAATACCAGACCAGCTTACCTGCCTCCTGAGAAATCTGTATGCAGGTCAAGAAGCAACAGTTAGAACCAGATATGGAACTACAGACTGGTTCCAAATTGGGAAAGGAGTATGTCAAGGCTGTATATCGTTACCTTGCTTATTTAACTTATATGCAGAATACATCAGGTGAAATGCCAGGCTGGATGAAGTGCAAGCTGGAATCAAGATTGCCGGGAGAAATATCAATAACCTCAGATATGCAGATGACACCACCCTTATGGCAAAAAGTGAAGAGGAACTGAGGAGCCTCTTGATGAAAATGAAAGAGAAGAGTGAAAAGCTGGCTTAAAACTCAACATTCAGAAAACTAAGATCATGGCATCTGGTCCCATCATTTAATGGCAAATAGTTGGGGAAACAATGGAAACAGTGACAGACTGTATTTTCTTGGGCTCCAAAATCAATGCAGATGGTGACTGCAGCCATGAAATTAAGAGATGCTTGCTCCTTGGAAGAAAAGCTATGACCAACCTAGACAGCATATTAAAAAGCAGAGACATTACTTTGCCGACAGTGGTCCGTCTAGTCAAAGCTGTGGTTTTTCTAGTAGTCATGTATGATGTGATAGTTGGACCATAAAAAAAGTAGAGTGTTGAAGAATTGATGCTTCTGAGCTGCGGTGTTGGGGAAAACTCTTGAGAGTCACTTGGATAGCAAGGAGATCCAACTAGTCTACCCTAAAGGAAATCAGTCCTGAATATTCATTGGAAGGACTAATGCTGAAGCTGAAGCTTCAATACTTTGGCTACCTGATGCGAAGAACAGACTCAACAGAAAAGACCCTAATGCTGGGAAAGAGGGAAAGCGGGAGGAGAAGGGGACGACAGAGGATGAGATGGTTGGATGGCATCACCAATTGGATGGATGTGAGTTTCAGCAAGCTTCAGGAGTTGGTAATGGACAGGGAAGCCTGGTGTGCTGCAGTCCATGGGGTTGCAAAGAGTTGGACACGTCTGAGCAACTGAACTGAACTGATAGCCCAAATATAAGCTTTTTAGAATGTCAATAAGCCTGATTAACTATTTGACACCATAAGATTCCCAACTGATACAATGTCATTTCCATTTTACAAAAGAAGAAATTGAAGGATAGAGAAAGTAAATAATTTGTCCAAGGTCACACAGGGCTTAAATAATAGATTTATAGCTGAAATTTATATTTGATGGCTTCAGGCCCATGTTGCTAACTATTAGTTTTTTATTGTGTGTGTTTTCATATGTAATATGTGTATATATGTCTAAAAAAGAGTGAAGAGACAGAAAATCAGGATTTAACTTTAGTTTATTTTGGTATATAAAAATAATACCTACTACTCATGAAGCACACTATGCCTTCACCTAAAATTTCTCTAGGTGCCAGTCATTACCAGCGTGTCCATATCTATGTCGAATGGGATCTCCCTGTGGCTCCTTCTACTAGCCTCAGAGGCTAGAGTCAGGGGTAGCATGTGAGACATGCATGCTCCCAAGGGACCATGACTTGTGTAGCTAGTCAAAAGATGTGATAGGCCAATCAGATTCCTTTCTTGAAAATAATGGTGAGACTGACCAGTTTGTGGTAGGCAGAAAGATGTGCATATTCAGAGTTAGGATGGTCATTATGATACCATGTGCAACACAGAATTCTACAGGAGATTAAAAAGAGAAGACTGTGGACAGAAAGAACAGTACAGGGCAGATGTAAAAAACAAAGCAGAGAGACAAAGAGGAAAGGAGACTACATATCTCTAGAAGGAGAACAACGTCAGTTTCTGGTCATATTCTGTTCAGTTTCTACCTCTGGGTATTCATGAGATTCCACTGTATGCTTACAAAAATTTCCTTTTCACTTAAGCTAGCTTGAATGGTTCTTGAAGCATGAAACCAATAAAGTATAAACTAGAACAACAGGTCATCCAACTGAATTATTGCAGTGAATTACTCATGAGGTGAGGTATTTTCTAGATAAAGAAACTGAGGTTCAGTGAGCATAAGTAAAGTTCCTAAGAAAAAACAACTACTATGAGATGAAGCTAGGATTAAACTTCAGGCTCTGTGTCCTAACTCCACAAACGCAGGAGTAGCTGGAATAAGGAAACCAATCAGGAATTAATGACAACATTTTAGGAAGAGGTAGTGAGAGACACACCAAGAGCAAGGATGAGGTGACACAGCTGAAAGGACAGGCAGAGAGGTACAGGGCTGCCTGTGGGTCTAGGGATGAAGGGCAAACAAGAGATGAAGGACTAGTAAAGAAGTGGAAGGAGCCAAAGATGAATCTAACATTTTTTAACTTGGCTGACTGAAAGAACAGTGGTGCCATTAATTATACTAGTAGGGGAATTAGGTCAGGGGCTTGTTTTTGTGGAGAAGAAAATACATTTAATTTTAGTCACTATTAGTTTTACATGGGTCTGAAGCTCAGAATTTTGGAATTATTTTAAATAACTGACTTCACTGAGGTCTTTGTAAAACTCAGTCAATCATCATCATATATAGAAAAAATTCAGTACTGCACAAATACAAAGCTTTAAATTAAGAGATAAACACCATATTTAATCTTTTTTTATATATTTATTCTTAAGAAGAGACTGCTTTAGATTTCTAGCCAGCTTTTACAGTGACAAATTTACTGTACCCAAATGACAAAATGAAGCAACAAAATCAAAATCTAGTTATTTAGTTCTATATAGTCAACAGCATGTGTGCACACACACACCCTCAAACAAACATTTACATCTCTAAAGGATATAATAATGTTTTAAACTGTACAGCAAAAATACATGGATATAATGAAAATGACTTGTTTTTATATACCTTCCACTTCTCCATGGAACTTAAAATCCTGTAACAGACATTATCTCATTGTTTTAAGAACTGTTATGAAACAATATGACATTTATACCACACCATTCATTCTCAATAATCCCAAAAGGCTTTACAAACCCTGGAAGAGTGACTTTGCTCATGTTCAACACATAACCACTGAGAATGGAGGTGGGGCGGGTGGGAAGAAAAGTGGACAGGACTGTGGCAGGTATTCTGTGGAACAGAGCAGTAATATTAAACAACCATTTAAGAAAAGAAGTGAAAGACATTATTAAACTGAAACCAAGAAGAAACAAGCAGAAAAGATTCAAGGTAAGATTGCATTACACTTGTTAAAGAAAAATATTAATACCAACTGGTCTTATTTTCATTTTTTAATCTTATTAGAATGACATATAGCTATCTTCAAGACTTATTGTTTAAAGACTTCTCTCCTCCTTCCCTCTTTTTTTTGGACTGAGACTAGGATGCTGAAAAACAAACACTTGGCTAAAAACAGAAAGGATTTTTGTTTTGAATTTACTAAGTGTATTAGTCAGGGTTCTCTAGAAAAGCAAAACCAATAGGATTATATGCAGTAAGAGGTTTACTATAAGGAACTGGCTCAGAAGATTATGGAGGCTAAGAAGTTCCAAACCTGCAGTCGGCAAGCTAGAGATCATGTCTGAGTCCGAAGCTCCAAGAACCAAGAGAGTTGATAGTTCAAGTTCTCATCTAAAAAGGTCACAGGTCTGAAACTGAAGAGCTGATGTTTCAGTTTGATTCTGAAGGCAGGAAAAGACTAGTGTCCCAGCTCAGGTAGTTGGGGCAGGAGTTTTCTCTTACTCTCAGGAAAATATGCCTTTTTGTTCTATTCAAGTCTTGAACTGATGGATGAGAGCCATCTACATTCACTAGGGAGAGCAATCTCCTTTACTTTTCTACCAATTCGACTGCTAATGTCATCCAAAAACACCCTTACAGACACACTCAGAATAATGTTTGACCGAGTCTCTGGGCACTCTGTGGCCCTATAAAGTTGAGACATAAAATTAAACATTACATCAGATTAAGGGCCTATGTCCTTTCTATGACAAAATTAACAGAATTCAGCTTTCATATTACACATGCAGCCCATGTAATAATGCATATACAGAAGATACTGCCAGATGCCCTACTTGGAAGGAGGAAAGATGCTTTCGGGAGGTGCTAACGCTGAAGGGCTATAGTCATGATTACACCCAGGGACTACAGAAGATGGGTGGTACCTTGGTTGCACACACGTGTGGAAGCAGAGGGGGTTCAGGGGAAGAGCAAAATATCACAAAAACTGCAGAACTAGTCTCCCAGCACCAAGTCATATGCTTATGAGGGAACAGAGCCAATTTTCTGGAGGAATAAGAACATAAGCCTTATAGGCGACTCTGACTGTCTGTTTAGCTACGGTAAAAAGGGGGAAACATTCTAAAACACTACCTGAGGTCCCAAACCTGAAGATAACCTTCCAACACACAGCAAATCCTCTATACTATTACTGCCACTATCACTACAGCCACCAGAGCTACCACCAAAGACACTGTATACCTTACATGCTCAAACCTTAAAACAGACAGATGAATGTACTCATTTCACAGATGAGGAAACGGAGGCAAGAGAGGCCAAGTGTTGTAGGCATGCTTTTTGTTTGCCTAGTGTATTTCTGACCACTTTCTCTGATAACAGATCCTGCCCCTGATGATGGAGTGACACATCAATCAACTGATGTCTGACTTCTGGGAGGTGGGTACACAAGAAAGCTAGAAAGAAGCTAGGGTGTCGTCTGGTGACAGATCCTGGTAAGAATCCAAGACATCCTGCATCCAATGCCTTTGGTCTTCTTGCCCTTCCTGAAGCTTGGCTATTTACTGTGCTATCTCAGTATCCTATCCTGTGGTTTAAATTGTAGTTGGGTAAGACCAAGAATCTTAAGAAATATACAGACATACAACTTATCCAAAAGCAGGAGGTGATCAGTGGAAGAGCTAATTCTCAAAACTAGATTCTTCTAACTTTAAACGTTGTACTTTTAACCATGACACCTTTCTTGTCTTTGAAAACTGAAATCCTGTAGTCTTATCTGCCATCAAAATAAATTACAGCTTTTTTCTAATCATGTATGTATCTTGGCTTCTTTAATAAACTTTTTGAAAACAAGTTAAGCTAACATGGAAAATCTTGTAATATTACTCTGTAAAATACAATTTCATTTTATTGTTGAAAGGGCAAATCTTTAGTAGGCATATTTGAGTTGTGTTATTTGAGTGCTATATAAAAGAGACAGGCAAAGTAAGAAAATGATACTTGAGCGGTACTCTTTCTCAACCAGCGAGAAGAAATAAGAGCAAGACCGTCAAAAACCATCATAAGTTGAAAAGACCACAGACCTTCTCCTGCAGGTTAATACAATGAAAAGACTCAAATATTCAGATTCTGCTGGGTCTACAGTTGTATGAAATGGACTAGATGAATCTCTGAGTTTCAGTTTCCTTATTTACCAAGTGGGGATAGTAATATCCATCTACATAGGGTTGCTGTGTGACAACTAAATTCAGGTAAATAATTATATAAAACTTCTAATATACAGCCTGGCACATGGTAAGCATATATGATACGGTAGCCGCTGTTACTGCTGTAGCTGTTATTAAACTGAGTCAGGTGAAGGTGGTTAGAGGACTGTCAGGACAAGGACATTGAGAAGGGCATAGAAAACCAGTTGGAAACCAAAAGCACAGAAGTATCTAATGGAGACGAATTTTTAATTTGTTGTCAGGATCTCTTGGGTATGCACATATGTGTGTGGGTGTGTAACTGTATTTATTGTAACACAGACATTGAAAAATTCTGGATGTCTGGTGCTGCTCTATCAAAATCCTAAAATTGAATTCATGTGAGTAGGTCTGAGACCTTAGAGTGGATAGAAGCTGGAAGGACTTTGAGGAATCTGTTAATGAAAGCTTCAAAAATCCTGAAGGAACTGTTTGTAGAACCACAATAACCTCTGAGAATACCACTGGTGAAGGGTTAAATTTAAGTGAGTGTACAAGAAGTTCATAGGAACTCTATTCATAACAGTCAAGAAGTAGGAAAAACTCAAAGGGCTTCCCAGGTGACTCAGTGGTAAAGAATCCGCCTGCTAATGCAGGAGACACAAGAGATGCAGGCTTGATCCCTGGGTCGGGAAGATCCCCTGGAGTAGGAAATGGCAACCCACTCCAGTATTCTTGCCTGCAGAATTCCATGGACAGAGGAGGCTGGCGGGTTACAGTCCATGGGGTCACAAAGAGTCGGACATGACTGAGCATGTGTGTGCGTGCATGTGCACACACACAGGAAAAAACTCAGAGGTCTGTCAACTGATTAGCAGATAAACAAATTATGGTATACCTATTCACTGGATTATTGACTGTCAGTAAAAAGGAATAAACTACTGATATATGATACAATATGGAAACCTTGAAAATATGCTAAGGGAAAGAAGCCAGTCATAAAAAACTAAGGAAAAGATTTCTTATATCAAAAACGCAATTCAAAACTGAAAAATAAGTAAGCTTGACTTCTTCAAAATTTAAAAGTTTTGTTTTTTGAAAAAAAAATTGAGAATGAAAAATTAAGTCACTATCTGTGAGAAAATATTTGCAAATCGTATATCTGATAAAGGACTTGTATCCAGCATATATAAAGAATGCAAAATCCAGTAAAAGATAGCAATAATAAATGGGCAAAAGATTTAAATAGACTTTTCAGTAAAGAATATCTACTGATGGCAAATAAAACATGAAAAGATGCTTAGCATCATTATTAATTAGAGGAATGCAAATTAAACCACAAAGTAACATTACAAATTATTAGAATGACTAAAATTAAAAGTGACCATACCAGTGTTAATGAGAATGTGGAGTAAGAGCATATCTCACATACTACTTGTAGAAATGTAAAATGGAACAACTAGTTTGGAAAACAGTTTGTACCTGAGGTGTGCTAGTTCTTTATGACTATAGCCTGCGAGGCTCCTCTGTCCATGGTATTCTCCAGGCAAGAATACTGGACTGGGTTGCCATTCCCTCCTCCAGGAGAGCTTTCTAACCTAGGATTTGAACCTGGGTCTCCTGCAATGTAGGCAGATTCTTTACCACTTGAGCCATGAGGAAAACATTTTGGCAATCTTTAAAAAGTTAAGCATACAAAACATAAACCTGTCACATGACCTAGTCATTCTACTTCCAGATATATATCCGAGAAATAAGACCATACAGCTATATAAAAACTCACAGTAACAAAAACAAAAACAAAAACCCTCATGGCATATCTATATCATGGGCTACTTACTATTTAGTATAAAAATAATAAATTACTGATGTATACAATAACATGGATAAATCTCAAAATACTTATGCTGAGTGAAAGAAGCCATGCCAAAAAAGGGTACATTGTGTACAAAATATATAATTCTATTTAAATAAAATTCTAGAAAATACAAACTGCTTTATAGTGATAAGAAGAACTTGAGTGGTTGTCTGGGGATTCAGTTCAGTTCAGTCGCTCAGTCGTGTCCGACTCTTTGCAACCCCATGGACTGCAGCACGCCAGGCCTCCCCGTCCATCACCAACTCCCGGAGTTTACCCAAACTCATGTTCATTGAGTTGGTGATGCCATCCAACCATCTCATCCTCTGTCATCCCCTTCTCCTCCCACCTTCAATCTTTTCCAGCATCAGGGTTTTTCCCAAGGAGTCATTTCTTCGTATCAGGTAGCCAAAATATTAGAGTTTCAGCTTCAACATCAGTCTGGGGATTGGGGAAGGGATTATCAAGGGGCATGAAAACATACTGGACCTTGAAGAAAATATTATCTTGATTGTGGTGAAGGTTTCACAGGTATGTTGTTGATCAGAAGCTAAGTTGTGTCTGACTCTTTGTGAACCCCATGGACTACAGCCTGCAAGGTTCCTCTGTTCATGGAACTTTCCAGGCAAGAATACTGGAGTGGGTTGCCGTCTCCTTCTCCAGGTTATGCATATGTCAAAACATGTCAAACTATTAACTTTAAATTATTCCTTAATAAAGCTGTTAAGTTTTTTTCTGCGTTCAAATTAATGTTTGTGGATTCTGTTTGTGACTGGGTCCTTTCTGATACCCACTCAATTTAACGTAGCTCTCTGGTCAGTGTTTTACACTGTCTTGTTTCATATTGCTCTCTGAGCTCTTACTATCTACTTTATTATTTGTTCATCTGTACTCTTCATTTTAACATGTTAAAAATATTATCCTGAGTTTCCTTCATTCTTATTTTTCTCTTTCTCCTTACAAGTTATAGAATTATCCATTTAGACAGAAAAGTCAATTTCATTCATTCCTTCAGCAAATATTTGTTGAATACTTTTTATTTTGCGAGTCACTGTGTCAAGTAGCAAGCATAGGGAAGGGATGAATCAGCTATGACCCCTGCCTGGCAGGGCACCTTTCCAATTACTGCTCTACTTTACTGCCCTTCATTTTACAGGGAAATCTGAGTTCTCTCTCAAAACCTGGCTCAGATACTTGGTCAGGTTTTTTCAACCAAATGGATTACTGCCTCTTTAGTTCTTCGGGCTTCGGTTTATATTATGTAACAGAATTTGCTGATTTTCTCCGTGAATTTATTCTCTCCTTTTACCTTTTAGTGACAGAACCAACCCTCACCTCCCCACTCCTGACATAAAGTTCTAGTCAGGCATTTGGCCACCCAACTGTATTCTAGCTTTCTGACAGCTGGGTATGGCCATGTGATTTCAGGACAATATGATATGAATGAAAGTGCTGTGGGCAACTTTTGGGTCAACTTTAAGATGAAGCCATTTGTCTGGTACTTGATTTTTCCTCTTCCCTCTTGTTAGAACACAGACATAAAGGTGAGCAATGTGGACAGTGAAAAACCAAAATGAAAAGAAACTTGGTTCCTGAATCACTTGCTAGCCCTGAAGTGTTTATGCCTCAATGGTCTGCACGAGAGAAATAATCCCCAATTTCAACTAAACACTGTATTTTTGAGTCCCTGTCTACTTCTCTCTCTCACTCTTCTTAATAGCAACTTCTTTTGTAGCGAATAAAAGCAGCACCGTTAATAGAAACTTTCCCCTATGGGACTCCTTGTACAAAGTAAGTAGATCTTATTTTCTCAGGCTTGGAAGGACATCCAGTAAACACCAAGTGACAAATGTCTAACACAACAACATCAAATCAATATCCTCGTTATCTACTGTGTATTATATAAAGGACTAAGAAGCTATACCAGGAGTAATTTATTATTGTAACCCTGTTTTAAAAACTATTTTTTATTTTGTTGATCCTGTTCTTTATTATTTCCTTTTTTCCACTTCACTGTGTTAATTTTGCCTGCTTCTTTTTCTTTTTTAAAGCTTCTTTACATGAGAAGCATCTTTAGTAATTTCGTAAAATAGCACAAGTATCTGAAGCTACGATTTTCCTTCTAAATACAGCGACAGACACATGAACATACGTGGAAATCATTAACTTCAAAACCAGTTGTTACTAATTCTCAACAACTGCATTTTGTCAGAGAAGGTAGGCTGTTTGAAAACAGTCATCTGAAACCTTTCTAACTTTCTTCAAGGGTGCTGGCAAAGACCGCATTCTGAAGCTGTTGGGTGCAATATTCTCTATAGGTATATTATATAAAGTAGGTTAACTGTGCAGTCCAAATCTATAGTTTCATTAATTTTTCTATATGCTTTTTAAATCAGTTATTAGAAAAATGTATTAAATTCTCCCACTATGATGAACTTATTTACTTATCATAGGTCTACCAATTTTTGCTTCATATATTTTGAATTTGTGTTACTGGGTACACTCAGGTTTTAGACTGTTAAATCTTCTTGGAAAATTAAATTTTTTGTTATTAGGTAGAGACTCTCTTTATCCCTAATCATACATTTTGCCCTAAGAATTAGATCGTACAATATATTTAAGATGATTCTCAGGTAAATAGTACATGATTAAATTTCTTTTTTCAACCCAGTTTGACAATCTTGATTTTTTAAAGTATTTGACCTTTTGCATTATTTCAGTATAATCACTAGTATATCTTTACTGTATGTCTACTATCTTATTTTGTACTATTATTTTTAATATCCTATACAGACTGCATTTCTTTTTCTCTTTTTTCTTGCTTCCTTTTGGGTTTGATTTTTCCTTAATCCATCTTTTTTCTCTACCACTTTGGAAGTTATTTTTCTAATCCTTTTATCAGTTTTCTTAAAAATATTAACATGCATATTTACTGTGTTCAAGTCTAAAAGTTAATTTGAGTCTTTACCTTCTTCCCAAATAAGAACCAAAACAAGGACCATAGAATGCTTTTCCAAACTTCCTTATCTGCTCCTCAAACTTATATGCTACTGTTATTATGTATTTTATTTTTATTTTTAACATGAGACATTATTGTTATTTTATTCATTCAATGTTTCTTCAGACGTACTCATATATTTATCACTTTCCCCATTCCTTTCTCTTTGCACTACAGATTTTCCATATGGACTCACCTTTTGCCTAAAGTATGTCCTTTAGAATTTCTTTTAATCACGGTATGTAGGTAGCAAAATCTCTCAGTTTTGAAGAACATTTTCCCTCAATACACTGAAGATTATATTCTTATGTCCTCACTTGTTGCTGTTGAAAAATGAGCTCTTCCTTTTTAAAAGATGTCTTTTCTCTACTGCTGCTTTTAAGGTCTCTCTGTGTTGAATGCTAGGAAGTATTAACTTGATGTGTCTAGAACTGGATTTTTATCCTCTATTCATTTTTTTAAAAAAACTTCTTTATTCTGAATTGATCTCTTTCATTAGTTAAAGAGAATTTTCAGCTATCATCTTTTCAACTCTTGCCTTTGCCTTTTGATCTCTTCCTAGAATTTGATTAGACATTTAGTAATTTTCTTTCTCTTCTAGGTCTATCATTTGGGGCTGAATTTTATATAATGTTTTCAGATCTAACTTTCAGTTCACTAATGTTCTTTTAAGCTGTGTCTAATTTGCTAAAAAAACAAAAACAAAAACCTCCTGAGTTTTTAATGTCAACTATTATATATTTTATTTCAAGGAAATTTACCTTGTTTTAAAATTTGTTTGTTCTTAATTTATCATTTCTTGAAATACATTACATATACTTAACATTCAGTGTTGGAATGAAGTCCTAAGAATTTCTTCCTGAGTCTGATTCCATTCTCTATTGTTTCTATCACGTTTTGACAGGATGCCTGGATTGGTGTGTGTCTGTTTGTGTTTTCATTCAGAACCACTCTATTTTCTTTTGAATTTTAAGAACAGGGGATGAAAGCAGGTTCCTCCTAAAAAGATTTATGCTTTCTTCTATCAGACTTATGCAGGCACTAAGAATCCAGGACTATTCCCAACTAAATTCTTGGCTGGAGGATTTTGAAGTCATCCAAGCATGGTCAATTGGCACTCCAAACTAATGGGAAGACTGCCTTGTGGCTAGACTTCCTAGTAAATGCTCTTGCCCCAAAATACTCTGTGACATGACTCAAGACAGGTAGTTTTCCTTGTAGTCCTCTGATGGGGGATAAGATGATTCTGTTTATTTCTAATTCTCCTTGCCATTAAGGATGAGATCCTTTGGGCCCCCAAGTACATGGGACAGTCTTCTATTAGTCAGCCTCTGCCTTTGGAAGGGCTTGGGTTTTACGTTCTCTCTTGGTAAGACCTCAAAAAACAATACTTCAGTTCACCCAGTTTAGCAAATGTCATTAGAGTTACAGCTAGACCTGGTGCCCCACTTACTTCTCTTACCTCACACCTTTACTTATTCCCTGGTTTGAGTTTTTCCTGTGGGTGGGTGTTTTTTGTTTGTTTGTTTGTTTTTTAAATTCAAGAATAATTGCTTTATGATGCTGTGTCGGTTTCTGTCATACAACAACATGAATCATAAGTATGCATATATCGCCTCCCTTCCACCTCCCACCCCATCCTATCCCTCTAGGTTGTCACAGAGCATAGGGGCTCATAGGAACATATGAGAAGATTTTTTTTTAATAGTATAGCCAACATTTTTAGTTGTTTTTAGCAGTACGATCAGTTTGAACTCAGTCTGCTATGTTGTTAGAAATGAACATTTTCTACATTACAATTTTTGTCACTCATTCAAAAATCACGTTTTAGTTTTTGAAAAGGCACAAGTATAATGATAAAGTGCTCTTTAAAGGACTCTAGATTTGTTGAGAAGATCTTAGAAACACTTATTAGCACTAAAACCAAGGTGAGTTTTAATAAATAACAATTAAAAATTTACAGACTGTACCTACTCAAGACTGGATCAAACTGAGAAACAGAGTTGTGGAAAGAACGCTGGACTGGAGACCAGGGGGCCTCAGCGCCAGTCCTACTACTCTGCTGTGTGGTTCCGGGTAAGCCCCTGAACTGGCTGGCCTCTGGTTTCCTACGGGCTTCCTGGTGGCTCAGATGGCAAAGAATCTGCCTCCAGTGCAGGAGTCCCGGCTTCAGTTCCCAGGTTGGGAAGATCCCCTGGAGAAGGGAGTGGTACTCCCTCCAGTGTTCTTACCTGGAGAATCCCATGACAGAGGAGCCAGGTGGGCTACACAGCTCATGGGGTGGCAGAGTCAGACACGACTGAGTGACTACCACTTTTGATTTCCTGTATGTAATGGAGGGGTAGGGCTGGCGTTCCTCTCAGGACCAAACCTCTGTGACTGCAAAGAGCTATGTGATGTAGAGCATACTCAAGATAGACGTTTCTGATGTCATGGCATTGCTTAAGGCTTGCCTACTTTCACATTTTAAACATACTGCAGCATGTTTTTAAAAACCTTACACTCTGGTGAAGCCATTTAAAAAAATCGATATAGACTACTTTTGTACTTCAAACAAATTCTTAATGATTCTTAATATTTTGACATCTTCTTAGTTCTGAGAACTTCATTATTCTCTTTGTCCTATCTGGTATTTCAAAATTTTTAATGTAGCTGTTAACATAATTTATGGATTATCTGATTTTTGCATGAAAAATTACTATTACTCAAAAGCTGCATCTGAATAATCTGCCAGGAGTTTATGTGAAGAATTTTGAAAACAGAACCATTTAAAACTGTCAGCGTATTGCATTAATCATTAAAAAAAAAAACAACAACCTAATACTACACAGATTAAATTGTCCCAAATAAGTTTTAATGCAACATATTCACAGGTTTACACTATAAAGTTGTGAAAAGAATATCTTTTTCAAATTTGATTAAGTGCTGCAAGATGTTGAAGAAACTCAGCACTCAAATGAGTTATATGTTTGATGTCATTTTTGGCAAAGCCTCAGAAAATGTCACATAAAAGAAAAACATCTTACTTAAAATAAGGTCTTGACAGCAGTCTGGAATAGTTAACAACACCATTCCCAAATGGAATTGCTGGTTATAATCAAACTTTTAATGACAGTATTAGTTCCTGCTTCAAGACAATTTAAATACCCAAACAAAACAAAATAAAAAAACAACATGTGCACGCACACATACACAGCCCTCACCTCTTTTATTTTCTAATGTGGAAAATTTTTTAATTATTTCAATTCAGGCTCCAAATATCTAATCTGATTATAATGTTTCCTTATAGATTTATCAGTGGCCACTTGGGAAATGACAAGATGGCAAGCTATCAGGCAATGTCAGTCTTCTTGTTTTAACTTATGAGAGGTATAAATAATTCCCATCAGCAATGCAGATGGAGTCCCTCACATTTCTAAACTCTAGAATTGAAAACATTGGGAAATTTTCATCTCTCATTTACATTTATACAGTCTTTATCATCTTCTAAAGTCTACTCTATCAGATATGAGAGAATGAAGAGGAAGAAATGCCCGTAAAAGCAAGTTGTCTATTTAAGAATTAACAGTCAATTCACTTGGAAAGTTTGGGAAAAAAAACATATTGCAAAAAAATATTATGATAAAATAAGATTATGGAAAACAATACACATGTGTTTCTGGCATGAAGATGAAAAAGTACAGAAAAATATCACAAAGTTAACCATGGCTATCTTTGGAAGACGTATTATGGAGTGGTCTTTCTTTTTCTCATTTATACTTTTCTATATTTCTGCTATCTTTGCAAAGGACATATGTTACTTTTAGAATTGGGAGAAATAACATACTTTTTTTTTTCTTTTTAAAAAGAGACAGTTATGGCCAAAGGTTAATACTTACCCGAATCAATTAACAAACCAACATTTAATGGGTTAGGAATGGCACTGATATTAAAAAGGAAGACAAATTGCAGTTACTAAAAAAATAGCTTAAGGTTTTTGTCAAATTTCCAATATTGGAATTACATCAATCACCAGGCAAAAAGAATGCTTATTAAAAAACCATATTAAGACAACGAAGGGCAGCAAAGAGGTATTCTTAATATACTGGTTTTTAAAAGTAGCAACAGATGAGAGTCCTAAGTAACTGCTAGGAGGTTTGCAAGATGGCACAGAATTCAAGAAAATAAAATTAAATATGCTCACAATGTATAATTCTTAAAGTAAAGTGCAACAAGATTTGTTCTTGGTGGCTAGCGAAAAGTCTGAGTTGCTATGGACTCACAAATTAAAGATAATCATCTCTTACTCACTTTATAAAAAGATTAAATTCTTGGTTTAATTGTGAGGGTACGTACATCTTTATATTTGTTGTATACTTTTAAAAGTCTTTATTATTTTAAAAAGTATATTTTTGAAAAACACTGTTAAAAATAAACATGATTTCTGGTACATAAAGTAGTAAAATGCATTCAATAAGATTTCACTTGACAGACTGTCCTGACTATAGAAGGAAGCTTCATTTTTCCAGGACTTCTAGGAAATGAAGTATTCCACACAATTAATTATTTCAGATAAAACAATCTTATTTTTAGCTGATTAAAATAATTAAAAAGTTTTTCAGTCGATTAAGTTAGAACCATTGCCCATTCTCTGCCTTATTAAACAGTAATAAACAACATCTAAACTTTTCTTAATGAACCAGGGTTATTAACATGAACATCAATAATTTGAATATTGACATACTTTCAAATATAGTGAAGTATCACCTACAGTAAATATGTCCATAACATTCCACTACCATCTTCTTGTGTTTCCTTACCTAATGTAAAGTGTTCAGTATCAACTCTTACTGCTACCTGAATGGATGTCCCCAGCTGTGTCTTTATCTCTCACTTAAAAAAATTTTATTTTCTTTTTAGTCCAATAAAATAGTAGGCGAGGAAGATCCACAGGGCGGTCCTGCCTGGGTTTTCCTTTGCTTATTTATTTTCTAGTCCTTGAGATATACTTTATATACCATCAAATTTTCCTTTTTAAAGAGGACTGTCCCACACTTGTGTTATTCTTTAACCTGTTTTGAAACGTAAAATCAGATAAACAATTTGTTAGCGCCGTGCTCAAAGTAAGAATCTATAGACTGTTACTGATGGCTGGACTGAAAGGCTTTCTATAAGTCAAGGGCAAATATACTTTCACTTTTCGGTGTAAATAACATTAGAAGTTAGCAATACAGTAAGAGTAGACTATGGGAAAAACAGGTCTGATACTTCTAGCGTCCAAGAAAAAAATGATGACTAAAGACTCCTTGAAGAGCATTAACTGCTGTGGCAAACAGGACCAGCTTGCTCAGAGAGAAATTAATTATACATGGTATCAGGCACAACGCAGAGCTAACATTCCACAATGGTTTCTGTTTCTTATAAAAACCAAGATTAAGCTAGTTTAACATCATATGTTAGAGAGATGAAAAGTAGTAAAAAAACAAACAAACAAAAAACTATATACTTTCACAACCTATCAAGACTGAAGGGCCCTAGTCTGACTTAATCCAGCATTAACAAGACAGTCTGAAAAACTGAAATGGCCCAGTGCAATCTGAGAGGTACTAAGCGCCGCAGGGATGCGTCTCATGAAGCAGCTTTAAAATTCCTTCTTGATTTACAAGCTCAGATTGCTCTTCCTCCTCTAATTTCTGGCACCAGTCATGGAGCAGGTATTGTGTGCCTGGAACTTTGAAAAGAGGATCTGACACCTTATCTCCCTAAAGCTGATTAGAGAATATGTCCAAACATGTATCTCTGTGTGACTGTGTTCAGTTTGGTACTGGTTTTGATATGATGAAACTTAAAGAACTCTGGAAAGGACTTAGAGGCATAATTTAATGAAAAGGATTATATAGTTTATTAAAGAACTTGACAGAGCCAACCCAGGAAACCAACTCTATCTCCAATTAACTATCAATCTTACTTGAAATTTATTACCCCCTACAAAAATCCTATGCACAGGCCTGGATGATTTACAGTGGGACTAAAGAGACTCCCAGGCTGTAAACAGACTGTCCTGCAGTACATCTCTTTTGACACTGCTGGTATCTAAAGTAAAACACCACATTCCTTGTTTACTTAAATTGGGATGTTAGAGCCTACTGCAGATTCTGTATTCAACTAAGAAATGTAACTGTTTTGAATTTTAGAATCAAATTTCACATTACTACAAAAACTCTCTTTATATGACTATAATAGTGGCTTTATTCCTTCACATTCCAGTTCTCTAATTTACTGAAGCCTTCTTTTATACATTATCAGAAGCCTTTAAAAACTAAATAGGTGGCAAAGCAATGGCAAAAATTATGAGGTTATATTTATTGTAGTGCTCTCCTTCATACATAGAGCCATAATTACTTCTATTACCTGGCCATACCTCTGTGATAGAAGAAACAGCAGAATTTGAGCTTTACTGGGAAGACTGAAGGGAAAAATGGATGGCCCCATATTCAATTGTACTAAATAGAGCAGCCTTTTTACTACACTAGTGTTAAAAAAGATTTATACATTGACTCAATTATATGTACATACTTTCATACTAGGACAGAGATGTTAAGAGGCTTCTGGTTTACAGATCAATCAAAGTTGTTTCTGGGGAACAACTTTGTTGAGGCATAACTAGCATACAGATGAGCTGTACATGTTTGAACATGCACAGTTTGATGTGTTTGAACATGTGCATATACTCATGGCCCCAGTCACTACAACCAGGTAACATCAAAATGGCAATGTATTTAGAATTGCTTAATTGTATGTGGCCCAAAGTATTTATTGATGCAAAAGTAACAATGACTTTTAATTATTTTATATTCTGTCATAATGGAACTGAAGGAATTAATAAAGAATAAATACAGTAAAACATTACAAAAGCAGACCTTATGTTAAGATTATATAAAATCTTATCTTAGATTTTCTGTATGAAGAAACAGATGGCTCCTGATTTCAAAGTAACTTGCATCAGGTAATAGAATAGATTCAGAAGCAAAACTGGTTAAAATGAAAAAAGTGAAAGTATTAGTCACTCAGTCATGACCGACTCTCTGCGACCCCATGGACTGTAGCCTGCATGCCCCTCTGTCCGTGGAACTCTTCAGGCAAGAAGACTGGAGGGGATTGCTATTCCCTTCTCCAGGGGATCTTCTCAACCAAGGGATCGAACCAGGGTTTCCCCCATTGCAAGCAGATTCTTTCCCATCTGAGCCACCAGGGAAGCCCATGGTTAGAATATAAATTCCTAATTATCTATACAAATCTGGCTAAGGATCTAGCTCAGGAAATTTGACAAGAGATTATAAAACCAACGGAATATTACTCCCTGATCAAAGGTGATTTCCTAAGATGACAGAAGCCCTGAAGAGAGTACAACATCTACTAGATAGAGCACCTGCCTACGTGGGAGACCTCCATTCACACAATGACAGCGACAAAACTCGGGAAATTAATGCATGGACAGAAGAACACAGAAGCTTTCTTGTTCTTATGGGTCTCTTTCCAAGTGCTTTTAATGTGAAAGTAATACATTAAATTCTAAAAAAAAGTGGCAGTAGTCAGCAAGTATTAGACTTGCCAAATTAATTTATAAAATCAGGAAATACTACGACTGGAAGCTTTACTTAAGGGTGCAAGTATGTAGTTCCCACACACATACTTTTTAAGAAAGAATATAATTATAAAAATACAACTGTGAAAACACAGTTAAGGAAAGCTCATTGTGAGATTTAATTTATGTCATATTTATACATAGCTATATTGATTAGAGGCTTTAATTCTAACACTGTATTAAAATTCATATTTTCAGGTTGTAAGTTTGGACAGAGAACAAAATAAAACCATGAATATATTTCTCTTACAAATATAAAAGTATTATTTTTATATAGCACTGTAAATTCATTAAAGGTCTTCTCATTACCTAATTTACTTCTTACAAGCAACTTGAAAGGTGCACAATGCATTTTATCTCTGGATTTATGATAAAAAAACAGTCACTAAGGCTTAAAAAACTTCACTGCTAGTAACTGAAAGTGAGTCAATACTTTCCTATTTACCTTGAAAGAAAATATAACATTCCAAAACATTCTTACAACCATTAGTGTTACAGACAAATGAGCACCTAGTATTAATGTCAAAATCTGTATTAAAAATAGTAAATTCTTCTTAGAGAAGGATTCAAAGTAATAAAAGTAGTAGTAATCAAGAAAACAGTCACCTTTAGAACACCACAGTAAATAACTGTTGCCTGTATGCAATACCCATCAATGTATGCTAAAATTAGTGGGAGATAATTAAAAAAGAAGCAGGATATTTGCCTAGTAGCAAAATATCTTCCCCCCCAACAGTTATAATCTCAAAGGGAAAAAGCAACTTAACAGTGTAGCAACTAAGCAGAACTCACATTAACCAAGTGATCATGGTAACATCACCAATAAAAAGACAACAGACATCTTGTTACTTTTGGTACAATGTATGGAGAAGGACACACCACTTATGTGGCAATCTTTCCAACAAATGTGTAACCTCAGTCTAATCATGAGAAAACAGGAGACAAACTCAAATTAGAGACATTCTACAAAATATCTAATCAGGATTCTCCAAAGTGTCAAGGTCATGAAAGACAAGAAAGGATGGGGCAAGTGTTAAAAATGAGAAGAGACTAAGGAGACATGATGACTAAATGCGCAATGGAATTCTGGAAGGAATTACAGAACAGACAAAGGACATTAGTGGGAAAACTGATGAAATTCTAATAAGTTCTGCAGTTAGTAATAGTGCTGTGTTAACATCAATTGCTTAGTTTTGATCCTTGTACTATGGTTATATAAGACCTTAACATTAAAGGTATATGGAAACTCCTGATTTTTATAACTCTTGTGTAAGTCTAAAATTATTTCAAAATAATAAAAAAAATAAATGGCCCTTTCTGAGACTAAAAGAAAAATGACAGCAACCAAATGATCACAGTTGTAGAGAAGCTAATTTTAACTGTCTTTTAGATTTAGGGAAAATCCAGGTATTTCTAGATGATACAAGAAAAATTAAATTCAGAAACTTACCAATATAATTCTCTAATTACAGCATAAAAAGAGTTTTAATCTGGTTAACTTTCATATAAACAGACTGAAATAAGCTCCAGAAGAATCTTTTTTGTGTTAAGAAATCAATGTTTTAAGACTCAAATCTTTCTTTACCTAATTGTATTAAGTATTTCAAAGGCATATAAATTAACACAGCACTGTTTACGTCTAATACAAGTCTTAACTGTACAGCTCTATTTCAGAAACTTCCTACTGCAGTTCTCTCACTCCTATGAGATCATAAACTACAAAAGTAAGAACCATCTATTGCCAACTTCACAGTATATCACGTACTTTGAGATGGAGTATGGGAATAACAAATACTAGCTCAGAAAAGAATAAAAAAAATGAAGATCTTCCCAGTTAAAACACTTCATATATTCCAAGTGTTTTTTAATCATAAGAAATAATCTCCTGGGAAAATTATACATAAACTTCAAGAATCCTTATTGTACTTCTTCAAACCTCAATATTGCCAATATATCTTCTTTCTATTCTGGGTTACATTTTACCCATATGATCTAGTCACATATATAAATTTATCCTTTTTTTAAATTCAGTCTATAATTTGTGTCATTTGGGTGAGTTAACTTTAATAATTTGTTTCACTCAAACATATTTTGGCAATTTCAAGTTCTTCATCAAGTACCTGCCTTTACTATAATAGTCACTGGGAACATGGTGCACATCATCTAAGAACTTTGAGCTTTAGAGAGTTATGTGGTATTACTTGTGCTACTTAAAATGAATAATAATCATATGGTCAAATGCTGTACCACTATTTGGTATTGGAATGTGTATTCTTTAAGGTTAGATGTTAGATCTTATACTTTGATTTATCTCCAGTCACTATTACAGAACCTAGTATCAATTGATAAAAATATTCATGCTTTCCAAAAGCATGAGAATATACAAGATATATGTGCAAAGCAAATTTAATAAGCCAAATTTAGTGTACATCATTAACGATAACAATTAAATTTCTGATCACGTTCACTGAATCTACAATGTATTTTAGTATTATAAAAAGAAGACAGATTTGAGGGTTCCAATTGCTGTTTTGGAAACTGAACATTACATATTTCATAGCTGAAACAGTTTAAAGATCTTCAGTGAAATAGCTTTTCTGAAGCTGTTCTAGCTTAATAAAAAAAAAAAAATCACAGTACAATAAAGAAATATTTAACCTGTATAAAAAGCAGGGTATTATTCTGATAAGCTTTTGATTATTTTTTATCAATGTTTTAGATTTTCTGTACTTAAGAGCAAAATAAACAAAAAACAGGAATTCGTATTTAATACTATTCCAACAGTGTATGAACAATGTTTACACAAGTGCCAAATGTAGGGCCTAAACGCTTTTATTAAATGTTTTAAAGGGTACACAATGTAAAAAAAAAAAAAAAGAACACTCTATCCTGTGCACTTCTAGATATGTGCTATGACAACATAAGTTTTGTCTGATGTTAAGTACTGTCTTTATTAAGGAACAGTAGTTATGATCACATTTGATTGAATTTCCTTCTCAGACAAAAGTCCTAAGTGAAACAATTTTATTGACTAACTAGCCAAAGAAAGTAATAAACAAGACCACCACTCAATTCAGGAAGGATAGAGGGAATAAATATCAAGTGAAAATATAAGCTTGAAAAAAAAAAAGAAAATATAAGCTTGATAACCGTGCTTACCTTCACTTCTTTTTTCTGCTTGTTTTGCGGAATTTTCTACTTTCTTCTGTTTTGCTGCTAAAAGCTCCCGCTTTAATTGTCTTGCTTCTTTTCTGAGTTCTTCACTACAAATCAAAAACAATTAAGTTTATAACAGACTGAGAAAGTTGTTTAACAAAAACACCTAAATCCAGTTGTCATATATGGTAAGAAAAAATGAATAATGTAATTCATTCTACTTCTGTGTATGTGTATTTATGGTACGGAAGTGAAATGAAGTGACAGTCACTCAGTTGTGTCCAACTCTGTGCAATCCCATAGAAGCCTGCCAGGCTTCTCTGCCCATGGAATTCTCCAGGCAAGGATACTGGAGTGGGTTGCCATTCCCTTCTCCAGGGGATCTTCCTGACCCAGGGATTGAACCCGGGTCTCCCTCACTACAGGCAGATTCTTTACCATCTGAACCACAGGGAATGGAAACATACTTAAAAGATATATTAAAAGTTGTGATTTCACAAAAGCAATATAACATGAATAACTACAAAATACAGGGGCATCCCAGGTGGCACAGTGGTAAAGAACCCTCTTGCCAATACAGGAGACCGAGGAAAGGCAGGTTCGATTCCTAGGTTGGGAAGATGCCCTGGATAAGGAATTGGCAACCTACTCCAGATTCCTGCCTGAAAAATTCCATAACAGAGGAGCCTCGTGGGCTCCTCCATGAGGTTGCAAAGAGTTGGATATGACTGAAGCAGCTTAGCACACACACAGGCATGCACCATGAAATATAGCTCCCTTCAAGTATATCAAACAGTTGATGAGTGATAAATGAACCTTTGTTTTCCCTCTAATTTACTTTCAAATTTAACATTCTAAATTCAGTTTAATAATGCATGGAGATTCCAAATCAAAACAAACTTTTTAATATAAATACTATTCACTAAACCTGGGCATACACAAAAAATATCTGACTTCAAAACTTAATGAATTGGTACCAATAACTACCATTTATCAAGCAATTATTACATGCTAGGAGCAATGCTAAAATTTTTCTTAAACTCAATTCGTTTCTAACCCTTTTTTTATTACATGCTAGGAGCAACGCTAAATTTTTTTTTTTAAACTCAATTAGTTTTAAAACCTTTTGATACCACAATTTGGCAAATAATTTCCTCTTCTGTGAAACCTATCAGGCTGAGATATTTTGATAATTAATACAATCATATATCAAAGGCAAATGAAGATGTAAGTGCTGACTTTACTGCAACACTTAGATGTTATGTGACTGGTTTTTACAAGCCACTTTAGGGCAGGAGATTCAATTTCAAGCCTTGGAAACAATTATTAACTGCTCATGTCATGAACCCTGTAGGTCACTTTCGAACAGTTAAAAAAAACTATGCATTTTATATCTGTGAATGTCAGGCATTCACTCTATTTTCAACACGCTAGAGTGTGTCATGGAGACTGAGGACACTGTAGCCCAAGGAGGCACCCCATTCTGGAACAGTCTCTAAAGACACTCGTTCTACGCTGATTCAGCCTTTTGGATATTTCCAAATCTAGATGTTTTCCCCTACACTTCTATTCTATTACAAATCTCTATGTAAACTAGTACTATCCAACAGAAATATAAGCCAAGACACACATACAACTTTTGTTTCCTAGCACATTTTAAAAGCTGGTAAAAAGAAACAGGTTATTTTTAAAAACATATTTTATTTAGTTCATTAACTCAAAATATCCAAAGTATTATTATGTTAACATGGAATCAATATAAGAATATTAATACACTATTTTACATTTTTTTTGTACCAACTCTTCTAAATGCAGTGTGTATTTCACACTTAGAGGACATCTCAATTCAAACTAGCCACATGTCAACGGCTTAGATCCAGATGTAGTTTGAGGCTAGATGTCACAAGAATTACAAACTCTCTATGTCCAAACTCCAAGTCATCTTTTCCCTGGCCAAATCTGTTCCTTCTCCTGAAGTCCCTATTTGATCACAAAACCGATTTACTTCTAATGACCAAACTCTAAACTTCCCTTGGGACTATTCACCCTCCCTTTCACTGAATCGCTGTCCAAGTATGTCATTTTCTGATCTCTCTCTCACAAGCAACTGCTCTTCTTGACTCTCACCATCAATGCCGGGGTTAGGCTCTCATGATCTCTTTCTCAGATAAATGCAATTACTTCCTATTTCTTGAAGTTATATGAAAACAGAAAATAGCAACCACATCCTTGCTCCATCCACTAAATACCCTTATCTATTTATCATACTAGCTTAATTTTTTTTTTTTTTTGGTAAATAATTCAGGAAATTCAGATGATATTTTCTGAAGATTAAGGTGAGGGGAAGATTATTTTGAAAGCTGAAGAAGTGCTGCATGACATCTGAACAAACTAGTTATCAGGGTGGTCTGAAACATGCAAAGAATGAGGGGCAATGAGAGTATAAAACTATTGTAGAGCCAGTAAAGCAAAGATACCAAAAAGACTAACACAGATATTAAAGCACAGATATTAAAAAGATCAGGAAGTCCTGATTTAAAAGCCAATTCTGTCACTTATTGTCTGGGAGACCTAACAACAATTATTTAACTTCTCTGAGACTCAGTTTCCTTATCTATGAAATCAGAGTAAGGTATTTAAAATATTAGGCATTCAATATATTTTCAACAAATGATGGCTATTATTATTTAGATCATCTGTTAAAAATAGTACTACAGTTAAGGTCTGTTTGTCAAGTAGAAATATTTTCTTATTTATTATAAACAAATGCCACCTCTACTACATATGAAGATCAACTCTGTTCATAATTTTTAAAAAGGGCAATGAATGTTTAATGCCAGCTTCTAAATATCTACTCTTAAATAGACAAAGATTTAGATACACTGCTGAAGCAGCCATAATAATAAACAAACTGAACAATGATGAATAAAAGCTCAAAAAAGACAAAGTAAGACAGAGAAGGTTTTGTCTATATACATAAAAGTATGTTTCATTATACCGAATTTTTCAAGTAATTAAAAGTTTACAACATTGTCAAAATCTTTCAAGACTATTCAAACAATACCATTTGTCAGTACATGTGGGATCTGTAACTCTTAGAATGAAGTGCATGTTTTTAACCTAGTCTTTAGATCACAGTCTAGTTTTAGGGGACCCAATCTTATATTCTCTGGAATATAATTTCATCCATTGGTAATAGAATATATTTGAACCTGCTAAAATAAGAATGAAAATTGTAAGCCTGGACTATACTGCTTAGCAGTATAGTCACCTTACACTGCTTACAAAGCAAGAATACAAACTGTGGGCTTGCTTGAGTCCAGGCAGCATCTGTTTGGCTTCATCAGAGCCTAGTTTCCACGTGTATGGTAAAATAAATATTTCTATAAGCCACTATTAATTCTAAGCTAATTAATTTTTTTCCTAATAGATCTCTAATTTGGATTCATTTGAATTTTAACATGGTTTTTATGACATCTGCATCAGCAAATTAGGCATCAGCTAATTCTTCATCACATATATTTTTTAATTTGGTAAATCTGTAGTATACTTTGCTCCAATAAGAAAAAGAATTTAAAAAAATCACCCCAATAAAATATCAGGAGCCTACACTTCACTATGATCACAGTCTCCATCGTGGTCTACATGCTTCTGCTCTGACCTTTCTTCCATTTACTTTGCACACTGAGGCCAAATCCTACAATTCTACTTACTGATCATTTCAACTCCTTAAGTCCTACTGACTTGTGCACTAATTTCTTTCCCCAGCATTCAACTGCCTCTCATGAGAAACTGTCGAACTACTTTTTAATTTTTATCTGTCACAGATCCTCTACAATTACTTTAAATTTCAGCCAAAAACATACTAGGAATAATTACCTTGGCAAACTCTGAGCTTCAGCACACATACATCTTTGTTCATGCCACTTCCATTATCTAAAATGGTCTTTCCTTCCTATTTCTGCTAACTAAAGTTTTCCTCATTTTTCAAGGTTTCATGGAGAAAGTGGCCCTTGAGCACAGCATCGGGGCAAGGTTGTCAAGCTCAGTCAGTCAGTTCAGTTCAGCTGCTCAGTCGTGTCCGACTCTTTACGACCCTATGAATCGCACCACACCAGGCCTCCCTGTCCATCACCAACTCCCGAAGTTTACTCAACCTCATGTCCATAGAGTCGGTGATACCATCCAGCCATCTCATCCTCTCTCATCCCCTTCTCCTCCTGCCCCAAATCCCTCCCAGCATCAGGGTCTTTTCCAATGAGTCAACACTTCGCAAGAGGTGGCCAAAGTACTGGAGTTTCAGCTTCAGCATCAGTCCTTCCAGTGAACACTCAGGAATGATCTCCTTTAGGATGGACTGGTTGGATCTCCTTGCAGTCCAAGGGACTCTCAAGAGTCTTCTCCAACACCACAGTTCAAAAGCATCAATTCTTTAGCGCTCAGCTTTCCTCACAGTCCAACTCTCACATCCATACATGACCACTGGAAAAACCATAGCCTTGACTAGACGGACCTTTGTTGGCAAAGTAATGTCTCTGCTTTTTAATATGCTATCTAGGTTGGTCATAACTTTCCTTCCAAGGAGTAAGCGTCTTTTAATTTCATGGTTGCAATCACTATCTGCAGTGATTTTGGAGCCCAAAAAAATAAATTCTGATACTGCTTCCACTGTTTCCTCATCTATTTCCCATGAAGTGATGGGACCAGATGCCATGATCTTAGTTTTCTGAATGTTGAGCTTTAAGCCAACTTTTTCACTCTCCTCTTTCATCAACAGGCTCTTTAGTTCTTCTTCACTTTCTGCCATAAGGGTGGTGTCATCTGCATATCTGAGGTTATTGATATTTCTCCCCGCAATCTTGATTCCAGCTTGTGCTTCTTCCAGCCCAGCGTTTCTCATGATGTACTCCACATATAAGCTAAATAAGCAGGGTGACAATATACAGCCTTGACATTCTCCTTTTCCTATTTGGAACCAGTCTGTTGTTCCATGTCCAGTTCCAAGTGTTGCTTCCTGAGCTGAATATAGGTTTCTCAAGAGGCAGGTCAGGTGGTCTGGTATTCCCATCTCTTTCAGAATATTCCACAGTATTGTGATCCACACAGTCAAAGGCTTTGGCCTAGTCAATAAAGCAGAAATAGATGTTTTTCTGGAACTCTCTTGCTTTTTCGATGATCCAGCGGATGTTGGCAATTTGATCTCTGGTTCCTCTGTCTTTTCTAAAACCAGCTTGAACATCTGGAAGTTCATGGTTCATGTACTGCTGAAGCCTGGCTTGGAGAATTTTAAGCATTACTTTACTAGCGTGTGAGATGAGTGCAATTGTGCAGTAGTTTGAGCATTCTTTGGGATTGCCTTTCTTAGGGACTGGAATGAAAACTGACCTTTTCCAGTCCTGTGGCCACTGCTGAGTTTTCCCAATTTGCTGGCATATTGAGTGCACCACTTTCACAGCATCATCTGTCAGGATTTGAAATAGCTCAACTGGAATTCCATCACCTCCACTAGCTTTGTTCATAAGTGATGCTTTCTAAGGACCACTTGACTTCACATTCCAGGATGTCTGGCTCTAGGTGAGTGATCACACCATTGTGATTATCTGGGTTGTGAAGATCTTTTTTGTACAGTTCTTCTGTGTATTCTTGCCACCTCTTCTTAATATCTTCTGCTTCTGTTAGGTCCATACCATTTCTGTCCTTTATCGAACTCATCTTTGCATGAAACGTTCCCTTGGTATCTCTAATCATCTTGGAGAGATCTCTAGTCTTTCCTATTCTGTTGTTTTCCTCTATTTCTTTGTAATGATCACTGAGGAAGGCTTTCTTATCTCTCCTTGCTATTCTTTGGAACTCTGCATTCAAATGGGAATATCTTTCCCTTCTTCCTTTGCTTTTCGCTTCTCTTCTTTTCACAGCTATTTGCAAGGCCTACTCAGACAGCCATTTTGCCTTTTTGCATTTCTTTCCCATGTGGATGGTCTTGATCCCTCTCTCCTGTACAATATCACAAACCTCCATCCATAGTTCATCAGGCACTCTGTCTATCAGAACTAGTCCCTTAAATCTATTTCTCACTTCCACTGTATAGTCATAAGGGATTTGATTTAGGTCATACCTGAATGGTCTAGTGGTTTTCCCTACTTTCTTCAATTTCAGTCTGAATTTGGAAATAAGGAGTTCATGATTTGAGCCACAGTCAGCTCCTGGTCTTGTTTTTCCTGACTGTATAGAGCTTCTCCATCTTTGGCTGCGAAGAATATAATCAATCTGATTTCCGTATTGACCATCTGGTGATGTCCATGTGTAGAGTCTTGTGTTGTTGGAAGAGGGTATCTGCTATGACCAGTGCGTCCTCTTGGCAAAACTCTATTAGCCTTTGCCCTGCTTCATTCCATACTCCAAAGCCAAATTTGCCTGTTACTCCAGGTGTTTCTTGACTTCCTACTTTTGCATTGCAGTCCCCTATAATGAAAAGGACATCTTTTTGGGGTGTTTTAAGTTCTAAAAGGTCTTGTAGGTCTTCCTAGAACCATTCAGCTTCTTCAGTGTTAGTGGCTGGGGCATAGGCTTGGATTACCATGATATTGAATGGTTTGCCTTGGAAACGAACAGAGATCATTCTGTCATTTTTGAGATTGCATCCAAGTACTGCACTTTGGACTCTTTTGTTGATCATGATGGCTACTCCATTTCTTCTAAATGTCAAGCTCACTGAACCTCAATTTTCTTATCTATAAATAGTGACTATATTCAGCCTATGTATTATAAAAAGACCAATCCAAAGATTAAGGGTTAAAATAAGGGCACTATTAGGTGCTTAGGGCTTCCCTGGTAGCTCAGCTGGTAAAAAATCTGCGTGCAAATACAGGAGACCCCAGTTCAATTCCTGGGTTGGGAAGATCCCCTGAGATGGGATAGGCTACCCACTCCAGTATTCTTGGGCTTCCCTTGTGGCTCAGCTGGTAAAGAATCTGCCTGCAATGTGGGAGACCTGGGTTTGACCCCTGGGTTAGGAAGATCCTCTGGAGAAGGGAATGGCTACCCAGTCCAGTATTCTGGCCTGCAGGATTCCATGGACTGTATAGTCCATGGGGTCACAATGAGTCAGACACGACTGAGCGACTTTTACTTTCATTAGGTGCTTAGAGTGTGTGCTTACCCGCTCAGTCGTGTCAGACTCTTTGCGATCCCATGGACTGTAGCACACCAGGATCCTTTGTCCATGGGGATTTTCCAGACCAGAATACTGGAGTGTGCAGCCATGCCCTCCTCCAGGGGATCTTCCCAACCCAGGGATTGAACCCAGGTCTCCTGCATTGCAGGTGGATTCTTTACCGTCTGAGCCACCAGGGAGGCCCAAAGTGTTTGCCCCTCAGTCGTATCTGACTCTTTGTGACCCCACGGTCTGTCCATGGAATTCTCCAAGCAAGAATATTGGAGTGGGCTGTCATTTCCTTCTCCAGGGGATCTTTCCAACCCAGGGATTGAACCCAGGTCTCCTGCAAGCAGATTCTTTACCATCTGAGCTACCAGGGAATTTTTTCTTTTTTAAATAAGAGGAATACACTACAACCAACTCATGACTATTAAATTATATAAGCAATTTAAATAATTAAAACTTTAAATAAAAATCAATGATTTTATGTAAAATGATATTAATTGCTATACTGTTAAAGATATACACTCTAATCTCCTTGATGTTTTCATCTTTAAGCCCATGTCCATTCCAAAATATTAAACAAAACTTTTGCATAAAGAAAAGAGACATGTTTTAGAAGACCTAGATCCAACATCATTATATGGTTACAGGAAAGCAATTAATTCTCTTCCTTTATCTCAGTTATATCATCATCTAAAAATAATCTGAGGAAGGTATAAATTAATATTTTTGAAATGCATAATCAACTATAAATATAAAAAGTGACTGTACTCTGTAGATCATTCTATTTCAATTCCTTTGGATTTAGGATCTTAAAGCCAATTATCTAAAGAAATGGTGAGAGGTTTTAGACACAAAGTAGGTGAAGGGTAGAGATAGTAAGATTTTTCTATTTTTTCAATTTTTTTCAATTGCCTAAATCAATTACAATACTGTAATTGATACAGTAAATACTGTAAACTTGATACAGACATCCTAATTCTTTATGCAGTTTTCCCCTCAATATGCTTCCTACCCACTGAATGAAAAGTACATTTAGACTTGAATACCTTATTTTTGAGCTGAGTATTTTTCATGCAACAGAGCACACTATGAATAAGTAAGTAGGCAGTATATTTACATTTTTATCAGACTGTTTATATTACTTTATAAAAGGTAAAATTCTTGTAATTTTTTAAATCGTACAACTTTTCAACTTGAGATTGAGGATTTAAAATGGCAATGACAAGTATCCTGCATAATTTTCAGTCAGTTTTTATTTTTTCCCAGATGCTTTTCTCATTTACTCCAGTTTCCAGGAATGTGCCTTAGGAAAATTTTGAGTTATATCTGTTCTTTATACTTATGGCATGAGAAATATTATCTTAATATAAGGGTGGTGAACTCAAACACTGAACTCTAACATTCACTTAAAAAAAAAAAAAAGGTAAAATTATCAAGACCTGAGTACTTCACATGCTTTTGAAGAGAATTTTAATCTATAAAAATAAAATGGAATATGTATATATATCTTACATAAGATGGTAAATGAATTTGCTTAGAGACCTTGTTAAGCAAGCTGACCGCTAAACATGTCCATTACAGATCAGTGCTTCTTGGACCATGGATGTAGTACTTGCAGTTAGCTTAAGCCTGCTGTTTCCCAACATCTGATAAGAATTCATAACACATGGAAATGGTTGCAAGCTAAACAGCACAGCCTTCATGGTTTTTAAGTTTGTCGCTTTAATCACAAAGATACTGAATCTGTTTGTAATGAAACAACAGCTTGGCTATTGATGAAATCATAAAATGGCCATAATGAAAGCCCATCATAAGTATTAAAACTATAAATGTATGACATGATTTTTAGTACGGTATCATCAGCAAGAGCAGAAAGAGCAGAGATGCAGGTTAAACATGTATCAGGAAGTATCATAATGTGCTATAGTTTATACATTAATTTTGAAAGTATACACAGGAAATAAAAAATAAAAATCAAATTAAATCACAGAACCCCTGATTTGTGTGTACAAAGTTCTGTTCTACCTGTTACTAGCAGTATGGTCTTAGACAATTAAGCTAACCAATGTAAATTTGTTTCCTCGTCTTCAGCATTAAGGTAAAGTTGTAAGGAAGAAACATGATTTCACGGAAATTACTCAGTATGCTGAACATGGTGCTTGGCTCAGAATATGTGCCCAACATGAGTGTGCTTCTTCAATTACCATCATTATTCCTCTCCTCTCCAGTACTAACACTACTAGTCTTACTACTTACAGGATTAATTACTGACAAAATGAGATCTCAGGCGAACTGAAGAGATTAAAAAGGGAAATCCTTCCATTTTTCTCATGGATGCACAGATTTCAAAAGCCTACTGATAAGTTTTTTGTGTGTGTCTGATGTACTGCTTGGAATAAATATCACATGCTATGAAAATGAGAAATATAAAATAGAAAAAACCCTAAAAATTACTAAATTCTTATGTCTTAATTGCGGTTACTAAACACTTGGAATGGAATTGCTTATTATCATCCATTATAGTCTAGTTGAGAAGTTAAGAAATAGATCAACAAGGAAATGTATATCTATATATATGTGTGTGTGTGTGTGTGTGTGTGTGTGTGTGTATACACACTTATAATTCCTATGAGGGAGATTAACAGAGAATCTACATTATTTTAGTCTAAATGATCCTAGAAGTATCTATCAGAAGATAAAATTTAATCTGAGAGATAATGTTTCACATGCCCTTTATGATCTGTTATACCACTATGTAGGAAAAGAAAGACTATAATGCCTATCCATAGGTACATAATCCCTACCTGTATGTACACTGAAATTTGGGAAGAAGGAAGAATTTAAATGCATCTGCAACTAGCCTTTAGACTTACAGTCTTATTCCTTTCATATGAAAGATCACATTTATTTTTAAATAAAAAGTTTAGACATCTGATATAGATTGTCAACCTCTTTCATATCTTAGAAAATCTTATTGTCTATTCCAGAACAAACTAAACAAGAGTAAATCCTGCACTAAATCATAAAATATCCAGAATAAGCATAGGTGATAGTGTTATTCTGTATAAATACCAAGTAAAAAGTTCTAAATCAAACATGTTATTTCACAGGAAGAACTTGGCTTAGCCAGTATTTCAGAGAAGTGGAGTAAATCTGTTGTGGCAGAAGTTCGGTCTTTAGCCATATGTCTATTCCATAATCCAACTTTATAGAATGACATTAAATCAATATGAAAAACAAATGAGGTTTCCAATTCCAGTAAGGCAGAATACTAGGTAACCCAAAAACTCTCTTAACAATCAAATACCTAGGAGTGCTGAATAATACACATTAAAAAAAAAAAAACAAAAAACACCTTTAAATGCATAGCTTAGCTCACTAAAAACCAAGGGGTTGAAAACCAAGGGGAAGACTAAAAACCAAAGAAGCACTGGTACTATTATTGAGACACTGAGTTATTGTCCCTAGGAATGTGGGTTTAACATGGGGTTTTAATCATGAACTAGAACTCCTACACATAAAGCTAAACATTCTCCACTCACTGGAAGGGCAGGAATAAACACATCAACTAAAAAATAGAGAAAGGCCACAGTGAAGCTTGTCTGTCTCAGGTCTATGTGGGTACATAGGCTTTCAAGCTAATGAATATTCTCAGGGTAACTAAGGAGTATTTTCAATTAAAATCACTAACGACGTATAGTACTCTAATGCACCTGCTTGAACTAAAAGGAAATCCTCTCTGAAACAAAGAATCTTTAATTTAGATATCACAGAATTCTAAAAAAAAGTTCTAAAAACATTAGCTCTCAATAAAGAGTTTATAATATACAAGGAAACAAGGCATTGTTTGTAAGAATAAAAGCAACAATAAGTAATAGAACCTGACTCTCAAAAATTCAGATACTGCAAAAATAAAACAAATATATTTAAGATATGGAAAGAAAGAAAGAGAATAAGGAACTGAATATGAGATCTACAACAGCAACTGGAAAATGAATAAAAATACTTTAGAAGTAATAAATAGAATAGTTAAATTTAAGCTTAATGAAAAGTTGAATAGCTGAAAAAGAGAATGAGTGAATCAGAAGACCTATTTGAAAAAAAAATGCATAACACAGGATGCAAAATACATAGACAAAAACATCAACTATGAGAGTTTAAAGGACATGGAAGACAGAGTGAGGTCTACCATATGTGTAAGTGAAATTGTAGAAAGAGAAAACAGAGTAAGATTGAGATAGTAATGTCTGAGAACTTTCCAAAATTGATGAAAAACATTAGCCTTCAGATTCAGGAAGCTCAATGAATTTAAGAAGGATAAATAAAAGTAAAATACAAATGTAGACATCTCGTAGTCAAAATGCAGAGCACCATAAACAACCAGCATAAATTAATAAGGATAAATCACTTCAAACTGAGTTCACTTTTTTCTTTGACAGTACACTGGACAGAATCCCAGGGACAGAGGAGCCTGGTGGGCTGCTGTCCATGCGGTCACACAGAGTCGGACACGACTGAAGCGACTTAGCAGCAGCAGCATCACACTGAACACACTGTGAGAATAAAGTAGTCATGGACTTACGCAACAAAAGATTTAAGTGATATCTTTCATTACAGCCGTTAAAGCAGAGAACAAATAATGCCTGGATGCTTAAGCAAAAATGATTATGAATTAGTCTCAACTAGTGCAATTATTCCAAGAATGCTAAATAACAGGTCAAAGTTAACTTCGAGATATATTTCTACTAAGATACTGTCCACTAGGTCCTTACCATGTTCTGGCATATGATGTTGCATTGAATATAAATCAGAAGACAAACCAATTACAGGTAGAGGGTATATGAATGGGTCAGGAGGTAAGAGGAGTAACAGCAACAGCAAGAACAAAAAGGACTGTGAGGCATTTAGTTGACCGCACAGTCTGAGTCAACACAGTGATGTGACTGCCAAAAATGTTTATGTTCACTAGGTCTAGGTGGTGCTAGGTGGTAAAGAACCTTCATGCCAATGCAGAAGACATAAGAGATGCAGGTTCCACTCCTGGGTCAGGAAGATCCCCTGGAGAAGGGAATGGCAACCCACTCTAGTATTCTTGCTTGGGGAATCTCATGGACAGAACAGCCTGGCAGGCTACAGTCCATGGGGTCACAAAGAGTCAGACACAACTGAAGTGACTTAGCACACAAGAGAAGTTATTTTCACCTTGTGTAACTGTTCTGCAGTCCTTGAATGTTCTTTTCTCTTTGCTCAGTTCTCTTTTCTTGTTCTCCTTGCTTTTCAGTGTTTGAGGATTCTATCTGATATATCCGTTAGCTCAGAGATTCTTTCCTGAGTCCAGTCTACTAACCAACCCATCAAAGGCATTCTTCATTTCTCTTAACAGTGTTTTCGGTCTATAGAATTTCTTTTTGGTTTGTTCTTAAGATTTTCATCTCTCTGCTAACATTGCCTATTTTTCTTTCATGCTGTCTACTTTATCCATTAGAGCCTTAAGCATATTAATCGTAGCTGTGTCAAATTCTCAGTTTGATAATTCCAACATCCCTGCCATGTCTGGTTTTGATGTCTGCTTTATTCCTTCAACTTGTGTTTTTGCTTTTTGGTATGCCCTACACTTTTTTCTTGATAGCCAGATATTATGTACCAGTAAAAGGAATTGCTGTAAACAGAACTTTAGTAACGTAATAGTGAAGTATGGAGAAAGGGGGTGTGTCCTACAGTCCTATGATTAGGTCTCAAGTCTCTTAGTGATATTATGCCTCTGGACTGTGGAATATAGAAATGTTTCTTAGGTTTTTTCTCCTCCCTTAGGTAGGGACAGGATGGTTAGGATGGGCTGCAGCTGGTTGTTTCTATTCTCCAACTTGGAGGATTAGAGCCAGCTGAAGCTGGCTATTTACCTTCTCCTAGGTCCGTTAAGCTTTGATAACCTGCAGCAAGTTGCTGCTGCTGCTGCTGCTAAGTCGCTTTAGTTGTGTCCGACTCTGTGTGACCCCGTAGATGGCAGCCCACCAGGCTCCCCCGTCCCTGGGATTCTCCAGGCAAGAACACTGGAGTGGGTTGCCATTTCGTCCTCCAATGCCTGAAAGTGAAAAGTGAAAGGGAAGTCGCTCAGTCGTGTCTGACTCTTAGCAACCCCATGGACTGCAACCTACCAGGCTCCTCCGTCCATGGGATCTTCCAGGCAAGAGTACTGGAGTAGGGTACCATTGCCTTCTCCTGCAGCAAGTTGAGCTCTGGTTAACTGGCTTTCCTTGAAGGAAAACAAAAAGAGTGCTCTGGCCTAAGTCAAAATGGATCCTTTCTTCCTCCTTTTAAAGGAAGGAGTAGAAATTTTATTTCTGTGATATTTACTATGAGGACCTAGTTAAGCATAAAAAATAAATCTCACAATACTGTGCCCCCCACATGACCGGGTGCCCCTGGAGTTTTTAACTCTCAGACTTATCCACACTGAGCCTCCATCAATTTGTCAATTATAGTTCAGGTGTCATATTCTAGCACTGGTTCCCATGCAATTTCTGCTTGTGCTCAGATAAACTGACTCCCTGCATTCAACTGTTTATCTCTTCAATCTTGGCCGGCAGCCACAGGGCAGTCTGCCCTGTGTCCTCACCTCTTTTAGTGACCCAAGAAGAGGGAAAGGAAGTTTAGATAGATAATTTTATTAAAAGAGAATAGTTTATTGTACTTGAATTTAACACAAAAATACTAAACGGAAGTAAACCAAGAAATTTCTAATTTTTATATAAATGTTTGGCTACCCAATCCAGGATTCTTGGACTTCCCTTGTGGCTCAGCTGGTAAAGAATCTGCCTGCAATGTGGGAGACCTGGGTTCTACCCCTGGGTTGGGAAAATCCCCTGGAGAAGGGAAAAGCTACCCACTCCAGTATTCTGACCTGGAGAATTCCATGGACTACAGTCCATAGGGTTGCAAAGAATTGGACACAACTGAGCGACTTTCACTTCTTTGTTTCAAGAGCTTTCTTAAGAACTGTCTCCATTTTACAGAAAAATGTTATGAAAATACTAAGAAAATAGAATCACTTTTTAAACTACATGATTTAATTTTAGTTTATATTGATTAACATTCTGCCCTAAAGGTTGAGGAAATTAGTATACTTAACATTTTTTTCCCACTTTTTCCTTCCTTCATTTTCCAATTTGGGTTATGTTAGTGTTTTTAAATTGTCAGAGTCTACAGCATCTGTGCACAAAATTTTCAGTTGCATAGCCTTAGTTTTCTATTTAAATGGATTCATTGTTCACCACCATCTCTTTTACCCCAGTACCTCTCTCTGGTTCTCAGTTTCAGAGACGGTTGGAATAAAGTTTACTTACTGTTAATGATAGTTATCTCTGGATATTTTTCGGTGAGTTGTCATTTTGGGCTTCCTATTTTTTCCTCTCTCTGATATACTGCTTCATTTTTTATGAGCAGGCATTATTTTTACAAAAAACTAAAGTCATGTAAAAAAATTAATAAGCTATATTTAGTTTATATATATATAGTTATATATATTTATATATATATATGGCATTTAACTATATATATATTTATATATATAGTTACTCACAGTTTCTAACACTGTGAGTATACTATGTAGTATATACTAAATAAGAATAGTCATAAGTTAAGGGGAAAACAGTATCAGAACACCAATCCTGGAAACCACCAGAGGGAGGTGTGGAAACTAGGAAAGAGCAGAGACTTTGTGAGAAGAACGACATCTCAAATGTAGCACATAGGATAAAAAAGACTAAGAAAAAGACATAATTTAAAATAATGTCTGCCTAAAAAAGATGAGGTCGTTTTAGTGAAGGTCATACTTACTCAGTGACAGAAAAGCATTATGCAAATTGTTTATTACAGATTTCCCATTTCCCCCAGTATTCTGAAGTCTGCTTTCCTGACATCAAAATGACTTCAACATTACATAAAAGAATGAAAATGTAAACAAATGATTTTAAGTACAAAATGGAGTATATGACTATATAAGGAAAAGAAATTGAGGCAAAAGTTTTTCTGGCATTTAGCTGGACTTTTATCAGTATGAATCAGAATTATATAAATTGGCTCCTAGAGAATCATGAGGTTTTATACAGTGTTCCACAAATGGAGTTGCATGGAGGTGTTCCTCTTATATTCCTGAAACTTTTCACATTTTAAGTTTAGGGACAATTGGCCCTGCCTTTCTTATAGCATGCAGAGATGCTGAGGTCTCTCCTTCATCTACAACTCCACTTCACATGCCTCCTGAACCATTTACGAGGAAGACAAAAAGTACAATGTGAACTAGTGTTATCCTGGCTCCAAACTAGAGCCAGGATACCTTTTTACAGCTCAAATTTGATCTCATTGCTTTCATGCTACACAGCACTCCTTAATTCTCAATGTCCATATGCATTAACTCCACTACAAGGTTCTTCACGGTTTCAGTTGTTTTATCCTCCAGCTCTAGTTCTGGTGCCTCACTCCCTACGTGCATCCCACACATTCTAAAATCCGACTGTAATAACTCCTAGAATGTATCATAATCTTTAACACCTACTCCTCATGGCCTACAATACTCCTCCCTCTTACATCCTTCCTCCGCATAACGCACATTTATCCTCAGGTCTCAGCTTTCATGCTGAGACTTCTGAACTCCTGATACTGGTACACAAGCTGCCTGTATTTTATCCTTACTGTCACACTTACCATACTGTATTTTAACTCTCTATTATTTCTTTGTAATCTCCATTAGTCCAATAAAATTGAGTCACTTCACTTTTACAACCGTAATAACCAGCACAGAATCTGACACATAAGCAGTATTCAGCATCCAGAAAACACATCAAATTGAACTAAACTGCTGGTGGCATTTTCTTCAAAACTGCCTAATGCAGCAATTTATCTTCATTTTGGATAGGTGAAAAAAGTACATTTAACACTAAAAAAAAATAATTTCTCTTAATCACTGACAACATATATCAGTACTAAATGTGTGTACCCTTGAACTCAGCAATTCCAGGCATTCATACTAAGGGCTCCAAAGTGTTCAAGCACCTGAACTAATGCAAAAAACAAAACAAAACAAAACAAAACGTGCTGGCTGTTCATTACAACATCATTACAAATGGAAAATGTCTATTTAAAATAATTAGACTATATAATATAGATTACATAATAAAGACAAAGAATCAATTTATATAAAACCATGTGTTTGTGTGTGTGCCAAGCCATGCTCAGTCATGCCCGACTCTTTGTGATCCCCTGGACTATAGCTCGGCAGGCTCCTCTGTCCATGGGATTCTCCAGGCAAGAATACTGGAGTGGGCTGCCATGGGAAAGATTTGAAAGTAAGTTTACCAAAATGAAAACAGTAATTAGCTCTGTACAGTATAATACCACATGGCTTACTGATGTTTATAAACTCTCAATTTTGATTATAAAGAAAAATCTATTTCTGTTTAAAAAAAGAAGTTTCTTTTTTAGGGGAATTATTTGAAATAATTTTCCCTGAACATGTTTGGTATGTATTATGATTCATTGTTCCTTCCTTGATCTTCTTTAGAACGAAAAAGAAATAAAATTAAAAATTATAACTAAGAAGTTAAATTTAATCAACTGAAACTTCTCCGATGTCCAGCACTCTGAATGCATCATTCTGACCAATTTAAGAATCCATCTGTTAGAACTTACTGATTTCCACAACAGTCACACTGCATAATCTCAGCTATTTTAGAGCTTATCAATAAAATGTACTAATCCAGAAGAGAAGACAGCCTTTGGCATATTTGAATGCTTATACAATGTTTAGATTTTCCTATTTGTAAGACAAATTCTACTATAGGGCATATCTGTACTAAGTAATAAGTCAGACTATCACACAATGGTATTATTGAAATTTTTAGAAAAGCTTTCTTAAAATTTCCATTGCAATTTTATTACCTGTCACTATGGGTAAACTTGATGTATGGATTTTATAGAATTATGAACCCAAATTACTCAAAACTTTTTGCTCAAATTTGATCTCACCTCTCAAAACTATACATTTTGGGACCCACACTGAAATATGCTTTTGATCCACAGCCACTAAGAAGGTGTTTGGAGAATGAACATAAACCTTAAAATTTTTTTTAAAGCTTCTTTCCTATCCTAAGGGCCATGGGGGAAGGGGACTGAGGTTGGGGGAAGGAGCAAGAAACCAAGACAATAAGAGGAAAAGAGGAAAAAAATTATAATATTTTTAATAGTAAAAAGTAAAGCTCTTAATTTAGAGGAAAAACTCCACTAGTTTTCTTTCCTTTCTGGCTACATAACACACACACAGTACAGTATGAAAGTATTACATAGCCAATAGGCACTGAGCCACAGCCAGGGCTATCAATCTGTGTTTCCTGACTTCTGTAAAAACTCTCACCTACACCTGTGAGATTAATTAGTATGCAGATTCTCTACTTCTAGAACCCTGGCTGATATTTAGCTGAAAACAAGCTGCATCCTCAGAGCATTAGTGGCTGGATGCAAGAACTGACTCACTTCCAGGCTACTGCTGCAAAAAAGGTCAGTTTTTCTTTTCTGCAAGTTGATGTAAACTTAACCTCTCTGTAGGTTTCCCTCTCTGTTACCACCTGGCAGACAAACAGGACTAAAAATGTTGCTTGAACTGTGCTAGACCAAGCCATCAGGAAAATAAGGACAAGATGTGAGCTAGAAAAAGCACTTTGGAAATTACTTGCACCTAATAAAAACACATTTTTAATTCAGCTTAATGTGAAATCCAAACTAGCTCAATCTAAATGGAAAAGATGCTTTATTTACACTTATGTGAGTTTTTAATTTAGGCTTGATTCATGATTCATGAATAAAAGCTGCCATTTTACAGAATAAGATGCACATTTGGACATCACGTACCCCTTGTGCTTTTCTTTAAACCAATATGATATGTGTGTCAAGATTATTTGTCCTTGAGTCCAGTTCAGTCGCTCAGTCGTGTCTGACTCTTTGCGACCCCATGGACCACAGTACGCCAGGCCCCCTTTCCATCACGAACTCCTGGAGTTTACCCAAGCTCATTTCCATTGAGTCGGTGATGCCATCTAACCATCTCATCCTCTGTCGTCCCCTTGTCCTCTTGCCCTCAATCTTTCCTAGCAACAGGGTCTTTTCAAATAAGTCAGCTCTTCGCATCAGGTGGCCAAAGTACTGGAGTTTCAGCTTCAGCATCAGTCCTCCAATGAACACTCAGGAATGATCTCCTTTAGGATGGACTGGTTGGACCTCCTTGCAGTCCAAGGGACTCTCAAGAGTCTTCTCCAACACCACAGTTCAAAAGCATCAATTCTTCAGTGCTCAGCTTTATTTACAGTCCAACTCTCATATCTATACATGACTAACAATGGAAAAACCATACCTTTGACTAGATGGACCTTGTTGGCAAAGTAATGTCTCTGCTTTCTAATAAGCTGTCTAGGTTTGTCATAACTTTTCTTCCAAGGAGCAAGTGTCTTTTAATTTCATGGCTGCAGTCACCATCTGCAGTGATTTTGGAGCCCCCCAAAATAAAGTCTGTCACTGTTTCCATTGTTTCCCCATCTATTTGCCATGAAGTTGATGGGACCAGATGCCATGATCTTGGTTTTTTGAATGTTGAGG